>NC_069503.1:211250127-211514931 GCF_027579735.1 Bombina bombina
AAGCAGATAAACAGTCTATGTTAAAAAAAACTATTTTTGCATAGTTCTATTATCTATTGAGAGTGATGGATTTTATCGTATGAATATACATTTGGGAAAAGATTTATTTTGTAGTAATGTTACCTTACATATCCAATGATGAAGAACCAGTAAGGAATCTTCTTTTAAGGTAATACATATTAGTTCTGCATGAGTTGCATGTGAATTGTAAGCTATTATTTTTTTAACTCTTTGTTGAATACCATTGTCCTTGTAGTTGTATGTACGTCTGTCTGTTTAAATCCTGTTTGTCCAACCTAAGGCCGGGAGGCCTCAAAACTGTATGTATTTGAACCATGGAGGTGCTGGAAATTAAAGGGATAGTCTAGTCAAAATTAAACTTTCATGATTCAGATAGAGCAGTCAATTTTAAGCAACTTTCTAATTTACTCTTATCAATTTATATTCGTATTTGTAAGCTTAGGAGCCGCCCCATTTTTGGTCCAGCATCTGGGTAGCGCTTGCTGATTGATTGGCTGCATTTAGACACCAATCAGAAAGAGCTACCCAGGTGCTGAACCTGCTGCTCCTATGCTTACATTCCTGCTTTTTTAAATAAAGATACCAAGAGAACAAAGAAAAAATTATAATAGGAATAAATTAGAAAGTTGCTAAAAAATTGCATGCTCTATCTGAATCATGAAAATTTAATTTTGACTAGACTATCCCTTTAATGTAAGGAAAGAATAAGAGATAAACGAGAAAGGCAATGAGGTGAGATGCAGGATATATGCCTGCCGGGATCTGTACAATAACCCAAATGCATCACTATACCTTATTATCAGGCATATATTAGGACTTGTGTAAGACTAAACAAAGACATATCTAGCTAAAGCTTTGACCCTTTCTGGGTCTTGTATATGCATTCAATGTGACCCCAATAGTTATCCCCAGCAGGTCAGATTTAAAAGAGACATAATAATAAAAAAATATATTACCCTCAGCCATATGTGAGTTTTTAAACTGAAAACAAAAATTGATAATTAACCATCTTACTTAGACCTGTGATCGCATCAAGCAATCAGCCAGTGGAACAAAACGACGTGTATTCATCATTGAAACTATGGGCGGCTACTGTGGCTACTTAGCCAATATGGGCGGTCTGGCTGCTGGTGCAGACGCAGCTTACATCTTTGAAGAAAAGTTTGACATTCGTGAACTCCAGGTACATGTTAATATGTATACAAATGTGTTTTATTGTCTTATGAGAAAGTATAAAATGTATAGTTATCAGAACGATAATATGTAGTTTTGTGCTAAATGTGAAGATTGTAATTTAAGTTTTGTTCTTAATTTATTTTATAGGCAAATGTGGAGCATTTAACAGAAAAGATGAAAACCGGCATCCAGCGAGGTCTTGTACTAAGGTACAGAAAATGATTTATTTGGCATATGGCAGTAGCTTTTGTAACCATCAGATCTTATATTCATAAGCACAAGGCTATGTCCTAGAATAAGAAATACCTAGAGAACTTTTGTTAGAAGCAAACATAGATAGGCTCAGTAGCTGTAATGCACTTCTGGGAGCTGGCTGCTGATAGGTAGCTGCACACATATGCTCTAAGCTAGCTCCCAGTAGTGCATTTTTGCTGCTTCTGTAAAGGATACCAATAGAATGAAGCAACTTTGATAATAGAAGTACATTGGAAAGCTGTTTAAAAATCTATGATCTATCTTATTCTGTGAATTCTTGCACATGCTTAGTAGGAGCTGGTGACTCAAAAAAATTAAATGTAAAAAGACTGTGCACTTTTTTTTAATGGAAGTAGATTGGAAAGTTGTTTAAAATTGCATGCTCTATCTGAATAATGAAAGTAAAATTTTGACTTGAGTGTCCCTTTAAGTTATCTTTATTACAGGAAATAAAACACAAAATCTAATTGTTTTCTCATTTGTTATACTCTAAATTCACCCGTTATGTTACTGGAAGTGATGATAAACTCATTTGTCAGCTTTTAAGAAAACATTAAATAAATAATCAAATTTCTCTCTTCGTAAAATGGCAAATCCTTGAAACACGTGGTCTGCAAATGGCTTTTTGATAACTTTTTTTTAGTATTTAGGTATAAAAAAAGTTTGGTTTTATATTTTTTTTTCTTGGTTGGTTACATGATCACAAGATTTTATTTTTCATTTAGGAATGAAAATAGCAGTGAGAATTACACAACTGATTTCATTTATCAGCTGTATTCAGAAGAAGGAAAAGGTGTGTTTGACTGCAGAAAGAACGTATTGGGACACATGCAACAGGTAAAAGGTCCTCCACTTTTGTGATTAGGTCAAAATATTTATAATGTATCACAAATTGTGATCTTAATAGCCATAACTTTCTAATATGAAAAAAGATTTATTTATAATTTTCAACTAAGATTGCAAAAAAACAAAAACGAAGGTATAATTGTAAAGGGACATTAACCCCTTAAGGACCACAGCACTGTTCCATTTTCTGACCGTTTGGGACCAAGGCTATTTTTACATTTTTGCGGTGTTTGTGTTTAGCTGTAATTTTCCTTGTACTCATTTACTGTACCCACACATATTATATACCGTTTTTCTCGCCATTAAATGGACTTTCTAAAGATACCATTATTTTCATCATATCTTATAATTTACTATAAAAAAAATTATAAAATATGAGGAAAAATGGAAAAAACACACTTTTTCTAAATTTGAACCCCAAAATCTGTTACACATTTATAACCACCAAAAAACACCCATGCTAAATAGTTTCTATATTTTGTCCTGAGTTTAGAAATACCCAATGTTTACATGTTCTTTACTTTTTTTTTTGCAAGTTATAGGGAAATAAATACAAGTAGCACTGTGTTATTTCCAAACCACATTTTTTCAAACTTAGCGCTAGTTACATTGGGACACTGATATTTGTCAGGAATCCCTGAATATCCCTTGACATGTATATATATTTTTTTAGAAGACATCCCAAAGTATTGATCTAGGCCGATTTTGGTATATTTCATGCCACCATTTCACTACCAAATGTGATCAAATAAAAAAAAATGTTCACTTTTTCACAAACTTTAGATTTCTTACAAACAACTTGTGCAATTATGGCATAAATGGTTGTAAATGCTTCTCTGGGATCCCCTTTGTTCAGAAATAGCAGACATATATAACTTTGGCATTGCTTTTTGGTAATTAGAAGGCTGCTAAATGCCACTGCGCACCACATGTGTATAATGCCCAGCAGTGAAGGGGTTAATTACGGAGCATGTAGGGAGCTTGTAGTGTTAATTTTAGCTTTAGTGTAGTGTAGTAGACAACCCAAAGTATTGATCTAGGCCCGTTTTGGTATATTTCCTGCCACCATTTTACCGCCAAATGCGAACAAATAAAAATAAAACGTTACATTTTTCACAATTTTAGGTTTCTCACTGAAATTATTTACAAACAGCTTGTGCAATTATGGCATAAATGGTTGTAAAAGCTTCTCTGGGATCCCCTTTGTTCAGAAATAGCAGACATATATGGCTTTGGCTTTGCTTTTTGGTAATTAGAAGGCAGCTGAATGCCGCTGCGCACCACACGTGTATAATGTCCAGCATTGAAGGGGTTAATTAGGGAGCTTGTAGGGTTAATTTTAGCTTTAGTGTAATGTAGTAGACAACCCAAAGTATTGATCTAGGCCCATTTTGGTATATTTCATGCACTTTTTCACAGATTTTTTAACAAACTTTAGGTTTCTCACTGAAATTATTTACAAGCAGCTTGTGCAATTATGGCACAAATTGTTGTAAATGCTTCTCTTGGATCCCCTTTGTTCAGAAATAGCAGACATACATGGCTTTGGCATTGCTTTTTAGTATTTAGATGGCTGCTAAATGCCGCTGCACACCACACATGTATTATGCCCAGCAGGGAAGGGGTTAATTAGGGAGCTTGTAGGGAGCTTGCAGGGTTAATTTTAGCTTTAGTGTAGGTATCAACCTCCCACATGACACATCACACCCCCTGATCCCTCCCAAACAGCTCTCTTCCCTCCCCCACCCCACAAGTGTCCCAGCCATCTTAAGTACTGGCAGTAAGTCTGCCAGTACTAAAATAAGAGTTTTTTTGGGGGATTATTTTTTTAAAATAATAATTCTGCTCTGTAGGATCCCCCCTTAGCCCCCAACCTCACTGATCGCCCCCAAACAGCCTTATTGTGCGCCATATTGGGTACTGGCAGCTGTCTGCCAGTACCCAGTTTGAAATCAAATATGTTTTTTTCTACATTTTTATTTTAAAAACATTATTTTCTGTAGTGTAGCTGCCCCCCCTCAACCCCCAACCCACCACCCTCTCCCAGATCGCAAAAATTAGTAATGTTCCCACCCTCTCTCCCACTGAGTACCACCTTACACACTTACATTTGTTCCATAGTGTATGGTTCCCACCCGCCCACGCTCTCGTGCACGTGCGCGCACTCAATCCCGCCCCCCTTCCCCACCGATAGCCTCCCACCCGCCTCCCTGGATCAGCATCCCAACCACCAACGAACATGACCATCGAAGGCCGATGCAGAGAGGGCCACAGGGTGGCTCTCTCTGCGTCAGACGGCTAAAAAGTGTTATAGCAGGATGCATCAATATTGAGGTATCACTGCTATAACATGAAAGCAGTTGGAAGTGATCAGGATTGCTTCCACTGCTTTCAAAGACCAACGACGTACGGGGTACGTCCTTGGTCGTTAACTGCATTTTTTTGCAGGACGTACCCCATACGTCGTTGGTCGTTAAGGGGTTAAAGGTCAATGAAACCCACATTTCTTTCTAATGACACAGTGAGTCCACGGATCATCATCAATTACTGTTGGGAATATCACTCCTGAACTTTATTAAACCTTCATGTTTTGGGTTTCTTTTAGGCAGTTTGGGCATTGAGACTGTGAGGTGATTTATGTTCAGTGTGTTATAGTAGTTTTTATACTTTAACTTTTATACTTTAACTTTTGGTCATGAAGATTACTGTTGTAAGCTGTTTTTATCCGTCAGTTAGGGCTCTGTAACCGCTCTATATTTGAAAAGGGGATTGTTTCTTCTGTGAGGGAACTCTGTGAGCTGCAGGACAGGTAGGCACCTCAGTAAAGCTACTGAGGTGTATAGGTAGCCTGAGGTCTATTTGGTTTGTTGCGCTAACACACATTTCTATTTTTTATTTTCGAATAAAGAATTTTTACACTTTATCCTTATTTATTACATAATATGGATCAAGAGGCTTTTCAAACCATTATCCCATGCAAAGTTGCTGCTTGTCAGTTATGTTTTGATGCTCAGGTGGAACCCCCAGAGAGAACTTTAAGTTATAGAGATAAAATATTTGACCATGAGCCACCATTATCCCAGGCAAATGCTGTTCAGGTGTCTCCTGTTGCAGATATGCCACAGCTTTCTTCTCAAGCGTCCCAAGTTTTTCAGTCTCCACATACCGTGCCCTGTGTTTCCTCTTGCAATCCTGTAAGATTTTCTCTACAAGACATTGCTTCTCAGGTATCCCTTGCGGTATCTGAAGCCTTGTCAGCTTTCCCCATGTTGCAGGGAAGGCTTAAAAGGAAATTTAAGGAAACAGTTAGTAAGGTTTCTGATCAAGTTCTGGCTATCCAGAGTGTCTCTTCCCATAAGCCTGAGGAAGAAGACATGTCGGTAGCATCTGAGGGGGAAATCTCAGACTCAGGCAGTGTAATTCCTTCTTCTGATGCTGAATTGGTATCCTTCAGATCTAATATATAACACCTTCGCTTATTACTTAAGGAGGTTTTGGCTACTTTGGGTGACTCCGACACAACTATCGTAGTCAATCCTAAAAAGTCTAGTAAATTGAACAAATACTTTGATGTTCCCTGAGTGGTGGAGGTTTTTCCGGTTCCTGACCGTGCTGCAGAGATTATTGCTCGAGAATGGGAAATACCTGGTATTCCCTTTTCTCCATCTCCTATTTTTAAGAAGATGTTTCCTATAGCGGATTCTATTAAGGAGTCTAGGCAGACAGTTCCTAAGGTAGAAGGAGCGATCTCCACTTTAGCCAAGAGGACTACTGTTCCCATAGAGGATAGTTGTTCTTTTACAGATCCAATGGATAAAAAATTGGAGGCTTTACTAAAAAAGATGTATGTCCACCAGGGTCTACAATGGCAACCTACGGTGTGTATCGCCACTGTTACCAACGCTGCATCTTACTCGTTTAATGCATTGTCTGAATCTCTTCAGATGGATACCCCTTTTGATGAGATCCAGGACAGGATTAAGGCTCTCAAGTTAGCCTATTCCTTCATTACAGATGCTTCATTACAGGTTAATAAACTGGGAGCCAAAATTTCTGGTTTTGCGGTCTTACCGCAGGGCCTTGTGATTGATGTAATGGTCTGCGGATGTTTCATCTAAATCTAAGCTCATGGCTATTCCTTACAAGGGTAAGACCTTGTTTGGAAAATTATGGAAATTATCTCAGATATTACTGGAGGGAAGGGTTATTGTCTTCCACAAGATAAAAAGAATAAGCAGAAGGGACAGAGTAATTTTTGTTCCTTTCGGAACTTTAAAGGCAAGACTTCCTTCCCTTCCTCCAAGCAAGATCAAGCCAAGCCTTCCTGGAAGCCTAACCAGTCCTGGAATAAGGGAAAGTAATCTAAAAAGCCTTCAGCTGATTCCAAATCAGCATGAAGGGTTGGCCCCCGATCTGGGAGCAGATCTTGTAGGGGGCAGACTCTTTTTTCCCAGGCTTGGATAAGAGCTGTACCGGATCCCTGGGCGGTGGACATTGTCTCGCAGGAATACAAAATAGACTTCAAATCTTTTCCTCCAAGAGGCAGGTTTCTCCTCTCCAGATTATCTGTAGATCAGATAAAAAGAGAGGCTTTCTTACATTGTGTTAAGGACCTTGCCACCCTGGGGGTAATAGTTCCAGTTCCCTTTCAGGAAAGGGGTCTTGAATTTTACTCAAATCTGTTCGTAATTCCCAAAAAGGAGGGAACTTTTCGACCAATCTTAGATCTAAAATGTTTAAACAAGTTTTTCAGAGTGCCATCCTTCAAGATGAAGACTATACGATCCATTCTTCCCTTGGTACAAGAGGGTCAGTTCATGACAAATATAGACCTAAATGATGCATACCTTCATGTTCCGATTCACAGGGACCATCACAAGTTTCTGAGATTTGCCTTTATGGACAATCATTTCCAGTTCATGGCCCTTCCATTTGGCCTTGCCACAGCTCCCAGAATTTTTTTCAAAGGTTCTGGTGGCTCTTTTAGCTGTGCTTCGAACTCGGGGCATTGCAGTGACACCTTATCTGGACGACATTCTGGTTCATGCGCCATCTTTTCAACAAGCAGAATCTTATACGGAGATCTTGTTGTCTTTTCTTCGATCCCACGGATGGAAGGTGAATCAGGAAAAAAGTTCTCTGGTTCCAGCTACAAGGGTCGTATTTTTGGGGACCATAATAGACTCCCTTTTAATGAAGATTTATCTGACGGAGGTCAGAAAAAGAAAGGTTTTTGACTCTTGTTTTGCCCTTCAGTCCTCTCCACGGCCGTCAGTGGCTCAATTTATGAAGGTAATCGGTCTGATGGTGGCTTCCATGGACATCATTCCGTTTGCTCGGTTCCATCTCAGACCTCTGCAGTTATGCATGCTCAGACAATGGAATGGGGACTATATGGACCTGTCTCCACGTGTAGATCTATATCAGGCGTCAATAGACTCTCTTCTGTGATGGCTTTCTCAAGATCATCTCTCCCAGGGTACTTGCTTCTGCAGACCCTCCTGGGTGATTGTGACCACGGATGCCAGCCTTCTATTTGGGGAGCAGTATGGGGCTCATTGAAGGCTCAGGGCTTATGGACCCAGTAGGAGTCAGTCCTGCCCATAAACATCTTGGAGCTGAGAGCAATCTTCAATGCTCTTCTGGCCTGGCCTCAGTTAGCCTTAGCCCATTTTATCAGATTCGGAAAACATAACCTTGGTGGCCTACATCAACCACCAGGGGGGAACTCAGAGTTCCTTGGCTATGACAGAGGTGGCCCAAATTATTCAGTGGGCGGAGTTCCACAACTGCTATCTTTCTGGGATCCACATCCCAGGAGTGAACAATTGGGATGCGGATTTTCTGAGCAGACAGACTTTTCATCCCAGGGAGTGGGAACTTTATTTGGATGTGTTTTCCAGCTTGACCCTCAAGTGGGGGCAGCGGGAGTTGGATCTCATGGCTTCTCGTCAGAATGACAAACTTCCGAGATACGGCTCAAGGTCAAGAGATCTGCAGGCATTTCTGATCGTTGCTCTGGCAGTTCCTTGGAACTTCAGTCTAGCATACCTGTTTCCTCCATTTGCTCTCCTTCCAAGAGTCATTGCTCGAATCAAGCAGGAGAGGGTGTCTATAATTCTCATAGCCCCGGCGTGGCCTCGCAGGATTTGGTATGCAGACCTAGTGGAAATGTCATTCTTTCCACCTTGGAGACTGCCTCTGAGGAAGGACCTTCTACTTCAGGGTCCCTTCCTTCATCATTGAGACCTTGATTCAGGCTCGTAAGCCTGTGACTCGCAGGATTTACCATAAAATCTTGTATTGGTGTGAATCCAAAGGATACTCTTGGAGTAGAGTAAGGATTCCTAGGTTTTTGTCCTTTCTCCAGGATGGTTTGGAGAAGGGTTTGTTGGCAAGTACTCTAAAGGTTCAGATTTCGGCATTGTCTATTTTGTTACAAAAGCGCTTGGCGGATGTGCCAGACGTGGAATCGTTTTGTCAGGCCTTGGTTAGAATTCGGCCTGTGTTTTAAACCTGTTACTCCTCCATGGAGTCTTAACCTTGTTTTTAAAGTTTTACAACAGGCTCCGTTTGAGCCTATGCATTCTTTAGATATTAAGATGTTATCTTGGAAAGTTTTGTTTCTTGTTGCTATTTCCTCTGCTCAGAGAGTTTCTGAACTCTCTGATTTACAGTGTGATTCACCTTATCTTATATTTCACTCTGATAAGGTGGTTCTGCGTACTAAGTTTGGTTTCCTGTCCAAGGTTGTTTCGGTCAAGAATATTAATCAGGAAATCGTTGTACCTTCTTTGTGTCCTAATCCTTCTTCTCACAAAGAACGCTTGTTACATAATCTGAATGTTGTGCGAGCGCTAAAATTTTATTTGCAGGCAACTGACTTTCGTCAGTCTTCTGCATTGTTTGTTTGCTTTTCTGGGAAACGCAAGGGTCAGAAAGCTACGGCTACTTCACTTTCCCTTTGGCTGAAGAGCGTTATTCGCTTGGCATATGAGACTGCTGGACAGCAAACTCCTGAGAAAATCACAGCTCATTCCACAAGGGCTGTTTCTTCTTACTGGGCCATCAAAAATGAAGCTTCTGTGGAACAGATTTGCAATAAATAAAAAAATGTCATTCTCCTGATATCCTTTGCTGGAAAACATATCTATATAGGCTTTGGAGCTGCCGATTGGTGGCTGCACATTGATGCCTCGTGTGATTGGCTCACCCATGTGCATTGCTATTTCTTTAATAAAGGATAACTAAAGAATGAAGCAAATTAGAAGTAAATTGGAATGTTGTCTTAAATTGTATTCTCTATCTGAATCATGAAAGAACATTTTGGGGGGTTAGTGTCCCTTTAAAGTCATTATTGTTTTTAAAGGGTCATTAAAGTCATAATTAAACTCTCATGATTCAGATTGAGCATGCAGTTTTAATGGACTTTATTTCCAATTAATTTTTATCAGCATCAGCTCATGAGCATGTACAAGAGTGTATACGTACATGTGTCTGTGATTGGCTGATGGATGTCACCTGATACAAGGGGCCAGCAAATGGAAGTACATTTTAAATTTGTCCCAAAATAATCTACTGCTCATTTAAAATTCAGATATATTTGATATTGTCTTTGTATTATGTACTTGTTGGTTATGCAATTCTGCTGTATTTAATGGTCCTTTAACACACAAGAAATTATTCACTGCATTGCATAATATCTAGATGCAAAATAATTGTTTTATAAGTATTTAAAACTGTCATTTTGCAGGGTCAGTACACCCCCCCCCCACATTAAAGTTTCTTGAATGTTGTTTTCGAAAGATTTGTCCATTCGGATCCTTCCGGAGCTGAAATTTATTCTTTTCTTGTAAATTACAGGAAAAGCAGACAAATTAAATAAATGCAATGCAAAGCTTTTTAACTGTGCACAATTAGGGCTCGATTACGAGTGGCGCGCTATTCTTATTGCAATATCACGACCATGCTAACTTGCGCACGAGTGCAATCTTAATTTGGGCTTGTTGGGTTTGCGCAACTGAAGACCTTGCAACTGAAGACCTTGCGTATTTTAAAATAAAAGTTGTGCTAAACACAACATAAATACCTTAAAATAAAATGCTACACTCATATATGCACTATCTAATAAAAAATATTCATATAAATATTAATTAAAATACTTTCTAAGGGTTAAAAGGTATATGGTATACGTCAAGGTGTTTGATGAAAAGACCTATATATATATATATATATGTATATATATATATATATATATATATATATATATATATATATATATATATATATATATATATATATATATATATATATGTATATATGTATATACTGTATATAAATATATATATAGAGAAAATAACTCATTGTGTAAACCATTTACAAATCTAAACAAGTCAGAAGACTTGCTTTAATCCCAGAAACTCTCTGACTACACTGTTTCCAATGCAGCAAAGGAATCTGGGTAAGATATGCAAATGAGGTTCACAATGACTCACTTTTTTACTTTTAGCCTGCTTTTTAAGACAGACTTCCCTTTACGCCATAGCACTGCTGCATTACACAGCTTTTATGCTTAGCTAGGGTTAGTACAGTGATTCAGACCAATCCCAGGACAGCTGTTTCGTGGTTATTGCCACTCATCAGCTGGGAGTAGGTTGAATCACTGCTTGGAAAAGTTCATTTCTGGGGGAAATTCAACAACAATTAAAATTATGGGGAGGCGAAAAGTGAGTTTAAAATCCTCCACTAAATGCCAATAGTGAGCTAACATAAGCTAATATTATTTTTTTTCAATGTTTGCTGCACAAATTATCATTAAATCAATTAATGTTAAATTATGCAATTAATGTGTGCTTTGGACAGCTTAAGTTATATTTTGTAAATGTTACATTATTGCAATGTATTATATTGCCCGGCTACTTCATAATTTCACCCGCCAGGGAAAAGTTCAGTGGAGAACAATGATTTATAAAAAAAAAATTACAAAATTGATTTTTATCTTTAATAAAAAAATTACACCTGTATGAATTTTGAATATTTACAACTTCTCTTCCTAGTTCTGTTGTGAAAAAAAGTTTTCTGTTATAATGGTAGCAAATAATATATATGTTTATGTAATTTATATTTTTTACAGGGTGGATCACCTTCACCATTTGATAGAAACTTTGGTACAAAAATTTCAGCAAAAGCGATTCAGTGGATCTCCAAGAAATTAGTGGAAACCTACCGAAAAGGTGAAAATTTAACAGGTTCCTTTAATTCAATTCTACATTTGAATATGATCTTTTCTAATACATATATACACTTATAGTTAGTATTTAACTTGTGAAGTAGGTTCTTTACATTACATGAACCATATCTCCTTAAAACCAACCCACTGAGTGCAGAATAACAAACTAGACAAAGGAGTTGAGAGAAAGCCATCGGATTGTCTTCAGTACTTACCACTCTGCTTGTTATCCATTGACTTAAAGGCCTCTATTTATTAAAGTCGGCGGACCTGATCCGACAGTGCGGATCAGGTCCGCCAGACCTCGCTCTCCGTATTCAGCATTGCACCTGCAGCTCACAAGATCTGCTGGTGCAACGCCGCCCCCTGCAGACTCGCGGCCAATCGGCCGCCAGCAGGGAGCTGTGAATAAACCGATTGGGTTGAATTGCGGCAATGTCTATCTGCCAGCTCAGAGCAGGCGGACAGGGTTATGGAGCAGCGGTCTTTAGACCAGAAACACGGGGCATCAAGCTCCATTTGGAGCTTGATAAATATGCCCCAAAGCCTTGTTCATAAGCTTTCTCACCATAGACACTAACACAAGAAACTACCAAACCATATCCATTTTAAAAAATGTAACCGTTAATATGTCAATGAAAATAGGATCAATACAAAACCAGCCTACTAATCCCCAAATTCATATATCAAAAGTGCTAATAAAAATACAAAGAACAGAACAAGATTATTAAAAGGTCACATGCCCCCTAGGATGATGGTGAGCACTATGGAAAAGGTGATCAGAAGCACCAAAAGTCACTGTAGATGTGTTTATGTAAGGTTAAGACCCTTTCTAACCCATAAACATCCTATAGGGGCATGTGGATGCTTTTTAGGTGAGGGGTGTAATGCCATTGAATGATGAGGGTTTTTTTTTTACCATAAATACAGCTATTTCCTACAAAAGTAAAATAAAAATCATTTAGCGGGCAGAGCTGTTTTGTAAAGAAATATGTCATACACCACAGTTACACAACAACCCTGAGATTTTTTTTTACTTTTTATAGGACATTGCTTTGTAAGAGGAGTGTGCTTTCTCGTTTGAGAAGTCTAATGTGACTATGACAATAGCAGCCACCATAGTATGCAATGCACATATTTATAGGGGATGGGTATTATATACCTTACTCCCAGAATACATACAGGAGCATGAGACTCCCCTTTTGATATAAGGAATTATCTTCTTTCAGATGGGTGGTCCTGTGTCCGTAGGTATTCATGTGATAGCTACAGCATTGTTAAATACCTTGCAGTATTTTTGTGTATGTGGGGAGTGAGGGGACGCTATAGAAACCTATATGTCCCTTAACCACAGAAATATGTTATAAAACCCATTATTAGAGAGAGTAGTGTCCCACTCTGTCATGTTATCGCCTTAGTAATAACAATTAACTGGTAGTAGCTGTAGTTTGGTTTGTAATTTGTATTAGATTGCAGTTGTTATGTAGACCCAATGTATAGTAGCTTTAAAATGCATATTATAAAGTTTGGTTAGATATCATATACTTTTTTTTTTCTTTACATTTTCTGCCAAGATGTGAAAAGACTAACAGAAAGGTTTTCTCTTGATTTATAACTGCTACTTTTTGTTAAAACCCATAGCTGTGTATTCTTTTATTTGGTGTTTTGGGAAATTGAACTGAAGCTGAATCTACAACTATAAAGTTATTGCCCAATTTTAAAAATGGTCACCACATAATCTATAAAAGGAAACCTACAAATGTTTTGTTTGCATTCCTGGTGTTGAGGTTTTGCCTTATTTTGAGATTTCTTTTACTATGTAGTCTTGCTATGTTGTCTTTCACTTATCCATTTAATATCAAGCAAATCAATGTGCAAAAACGGATTTATATTGAAACATGTAATGCATAAATAGAATAGTTTCTTACGTTTTGTGTAAATTTACTATCAAAATAACATTTTGCCGTAATGGAACATCAAAAGTCAACATTTTCTATCATGCATTTAAATATCATGAAACATGCAAGAGCCAAAACTTGTAGATCACAATTGTTTCACTAAGATGGGTTCTGCAGACTGGAAACTAACTTTATTAACAAAATATAGATCTCCCTTTATCAAAGGCCGGATTCAAGACCGCAAACCTCGTCTGCCCAGTCTCACAGCGAGCAGGCAGCAGTAAGCTGCTGCAGTTAACATTGCACAATCCCCTGAGAGGGCTGTCAATCATCTTGATCCGATCTGATCAAGATCATTGCAATCCGCGACCAAAAGTGTCGCAGATAGGTTAACTAGCGTTTCAGTCTCACTCTGAGCGAGTCTGAAACACCGGGGCTCCGAAGCAGCTGTGGCTGCTTGTTAAATGGATCTCGTAGACTTGTAGGATTTCACTTCCTGCTTCATTCCTATGATGAATAAACTGTAATTATAGTAAACAACCACTAGATGTCTTCAAATATAACTATCATACAATACAAGAACAAAACGTATTCTCTACCTGAATTATTCAAGTTTGATTTGGACTTTTATGTCCCTTTACAAATGATTGGGAAAACAGGATCTTTATTAATAGACATAAGGTGGTGCTGGTAGATGGATAGAGAACAATATCTATGACCCTAAAACTTAGTTTTGTTTACTTGAAGGTACATCTGAAATGTATCACCATAAGAACATGTTCCCTTGTATAGGAACTCCCTGCACAGTAGACCCCACAACCGCAACCCACACTTGCACCTAGATTACGGGTTTTGCGTTAGAGGCTGTGTGGTGCTAACGAGCAGTTTTCCCTCACCGCTCACTTACCTACAGCGCTGTTATTACGAGTTTTCATAAACTTGTTGTTAAAAGGCAAGAAGTGAGCGTTAAACAAAATTTTGCTCCAAATCTCACTCCAATACCAGCGCTGCTTAAGTCAGCGGAGAACTGGTGTAACGTGCTCATGCACGATTTCCCCATAGGAATCAACGGGGAGAGCTGGCTGAAAAAGTCTAACACCTGCAAAAAAGCAGCGTATAACTCAGTAACGCAGCCCCATTGATTCCTATGGGGTCATTAAATTTATGTCTACACCTAACACCCTAACATGAACCCCGAGTCTAAACACCCCTAATCTTACACTTATTAACCCCTAATCTGCCGCCCCCGACATCGCAGACACCTACATTATATTATTAACTCCTAATCTGCCACTCCGGACACCGCCGCCACCTACATTATACTTATGAACCCCTAATCTGCTGCCCCCAACATCGCCGCCACCTACATTATATTTATTAACCCCTAATCTGCCGCCCCCAATGTCGCCGCCACCTACCTACACTTATTAACCCCTAATCTGCCGCCCCCAACGTCGCCGCCACTATATTACAGTTATTAACCCCTAAACCTAACACCCACTAACTTAAATATAATTACAATAAATCTAAATAAAATTACTATCATTAACTAAATTATTTCTATTTAAAACTAAATACTTACCTATAAAATAAACCCTAAGCTAGCTACAATATAACTAATACATTGTATCTAGCTTAGGGTTTATTTTTATATTACAGGCAAGTTTGTATTTATTTTAACTAGGTAGAATAGTTATTAAATAGCTATTAACTATTTAATAACTACCTAGCTAAAATAATTACAAAAGTAACTGTAAAATAAAACCTAACCTAAGTTACAATTACACCTAACACTATACTATAATTAAATAAATTAACTAAATTAAATACAATTAAAAAATTACAAACAATTAGCTAAATTAAATTAGCTAAAGTACAAAAACAAACAAACACTAAATTACAGAAAATAATAAACAAATTACAGATATTTAAACTAATTACACCTAATCTAATAGCCCTTTTAAAATAAAAAAAGCCCCCCCAAAATAAAAAAAAAAACCCTAGCCTAAACTAAACTACCAATAGCCCTTAGAAGTGGTCCTCCAGATGGGCAGAAGTCTTCATCCAGATGGCATCTTCTATCTTTATCCATCCGGCGCGGAGCGGGTCCATCTACAAAACATCCGACGCAGAACATCCTCATCTGGCTATGACTAACACAGAATGAAGGTACCTTTAAGTGACGTCATCCAAGATGGTGTCCCTTAGATTCCTATTGGCTGATAGAATTCTATCAGCCAATCGGCATTGAGGTATTGAGGATCAGCCAATAGGATTTAAGGGTGTATTGGGTGGGTTTTATTTTTAGGTTAGGGACTTTGGGCGGGAAAAGAGCTAACTGCCCTTTTAAGGGCAATGCCCATCCAAATGCCCTTTTCAGGGCAATGGGGAGCTTAGGTTTTTTTAGTTAGGGTTTTATTTGCGGGCTTGGTTATGTGGGTGGTGGGTTTTACTGTTGGGGGGGGTTGTTTGTATTTTTTTTACAGGTAAAAGAGCTGATTACTTTGGGGCAATGCCCCGCAAAAGGCCCTTGTAAGGGCTATTGGTAGTTTAGTTTAGGCTAGGGTTTTTTTTTATTTTGGGGGGGCTTTTTTATTTTAATAGGGCTCTTAGATTAGGTGTAATTAGTTTAAATATCTGTAATTTGTTTATTATTTTCTGTAATTTAGTGTTTGTTTTTTTGTACTTTAGCTAATTTAATTTAATTTAGCTAATTGTATGTCATTTATTTAATTGTATTTAATTGTATTTAATTTAGTTAATTTATTTAATTATAGTATAATTGTAACTTAGGTTAGGTTTTATTTTACTGGTACTTTTGTCTTTATTTTAGCTAGGTAGTTATTAAATAGTTAATAACTATTTAATAACTATTCTACCTAGTTAAAATAAATACAAACTTTCCTGTAAAATAAAAATAAATCCTAAACTAGCTATAATGTAACTATTAGTTATATTGTAGCTAGCTTAGGGTTTATTTTACAGGTAAGTATTTAGTTTTAAATAGGAATTTTTAGTTAGATTTCTTTTAATTATATTTAAGTTAGAGGGTGATAGAGTTAGGGTTAGACTTAGATTTAGGGGTTAATAACTTTAATATAGTGGCGGTGACGTTGGGGGCGGCAGATTAGGGGTTAATAAATGTTGGTAGGTGACGGCGATGTTAAGGATGGCAGATTAGGGGTTAATAATGTTTAACTAGTGTTTGCGATGTGGGAGGGCCTCGGTTTAGGGGTTAATAGTTAGTTTATGGGTGTTTGTGTACTTTTTAGCACTTTAGTTAAGAGTTTTATGCTACGGCGTTGTAGTGTAAAACTCTTGACTTTAAAATGCGGTACCAGTCTTGACAGGAGAGGGTCTACCGCTCACTTTTTGGCAGACTCATAATACCGGCGCTATTCAAGTCCCATTGAAAAAAGAGGATACGCAATTTATGTAAGTGGATTTGTGGTATTGCCAAGTCTGGCCAAAAACGTGAATGGTATACCTGTATCTGCAAGACTCGTAATACCAGCGGGCGTTAAAAAGCAGCATTAGAACCGGCTAAACCTGCGTTTTAATCTTACCGCAAAACTCGTAATCTAGGCGATTATGTTTTGTCACTAGTTTAGCTTCATTAAGGGTCATGCAGCTCTGTAAATCAGGCCCCACTTTTTAGCAGATGCCATCTATTTTTGTTCCTTTAATATTCTGACTCACAGGTTAGATAGATCCTTAAAGGAATATAAACCCCAATAATTTTATTTCATTATTCAGATAGAACATACAATTTTAAACAACTTTCCAATTTACTTCTATTCTTAGATTTGCTTCATTCTCTTGGAATCTTAAGTTGAAAGAGCAGCAATAAACTCCTGGGAACTAGCTGAACACATTGGTTAAGCCAATGACAAAAAGGGCATACATGTGTAGCCACCAATCAGCGGCTGGCTCCCAGTAGAGCTTAGAATTGCTGCTCCTTAGCCTACCTAGATATGCTTTTCAACAAAGGATACCAAAGGAACAAAGTACATTTGATAATAGTAATAAACTGAAAAATGTAATGTCCCTTTAACTATAAATACATTGGAGATATTGATATTCTGCAAAATAATATAATAATATATAATAATATTATTATTATAATATAATAATATATATAGTAATATCAGATCAGTTGTAAAGTTTGCAATATTTAAACTTGTAAATGCATATTAAAAAAAAATCAACATTTTCATGCCCTTTTAATACTTTAATATTTGCTACTGTGTTGCACAAGATTTAGCAAGCTTTTACAGAACAGTGATGCATTCACATAAAATTCTTTCTTTCTTGCTTTGTTTTGCTCACTTCTTTCTGGGGACTTTTAGAAGAAGGTAATGTTTTATTTTTGGCTTTTATATAAATATATATATATATACACATTATATCAGCAAACAGGACTCATCATATGAGTGTCACAAAATAATCATTCTTGTATTAAGCTTTATATTGGTTTGACATCTAAGCTATTAAATATACTTAAGCACTTTCACTAACCCAGCAGTTTAAATCATGCATATTAAGTCAGTCACCACTGCCATTTTATATTCAGTTCTGTCACGCTGCTCAAAATCACGTTAGCTAAAATTTTGATATACAATTTAAATATCAAATTTGTAATGGCATGTTGCAGGGCACATAAACCAAATAAAAATAAAGCATAAAATGGCACAAACTTTAACTGAACTAGAACTACACACAACCAAAGAATGTATTTAAAGTAACTGATGTTTTTATATTACAGGAAAAATATTTGCAAACTCTGATGACACCGTTTGCCTGTTAGGAATGCGCAGACGTGCCCTCGTTTTCCAGCCAGTCTCACAACTAAGGGCTGAAACAGATTTTACGTAAGTAGCAAAACAAAACATAACTAGTTTAAAAAAAAAATCCAAAGCGTTTTTTTAATCTTTTCATTTTCACATGTACATAAAAGCAGTAGGTCATCTTCCTCAGAAGGGAGTATTTAGATACAGTGGAGTATCTACTAGATTTTACTTTTCCAATAGGAGGGTCATGTAGTAGTGTTTAAGGTGGGGATCCATTGGGGGAGTATTGTATGGGGACATAGGCTAAATAACAGTGGGATAGGTAGTGGTTAGGATTATTTGCATTGAAATAAATAGTTGCAGTTAGGGTTCATTGTTGTTTGGGGAGTGAGTCAGTAGCAAATAAGGTTAACTGCAGTGGGGGAAGTACATATATATTTATGTTTTATTATGTGTATATACACATATAAACACATAAATATATATGTATATAATTCATATACATATATACTTACACTTTGCTGCCTCACGGCTTGAGAATAAGGCTCCCATTATAGCCTATGGAAGCGTGCTCTCGTGAGCGCAAAGTTTCCATGCAATTGCGTGAATTAGTATTACGAGTGGAGCACAAATATTGCGCTAGTGAAAGCGCAATTATGCACTCCACTCATAATCTGGCCCATAATAGGTTAAGATAATTATGTCGTCGTTTTTGGCATAGAAAATACAGAGCTATCATTAAAGAGCTTTTCAACAGTTGAGCGGTTGAGTATGATCTGTTGTGATCAGTAATGGATTGCATACAATCTAGTCCATAATGTTAAATGGGAAATATTTCACAAAGTACTATTAATAAAAACAAGTAAATATTTTTTTGTCCTTTAAATTTAATTTAAAAATTGAATTGTTTAGTACTTTTATGTTTAATTTTTTGTCTCCGTTCCACAGGCGCAGAATCCCAAACGAACAGTGGTGGCTAAAATTGCGCCCATTGATGAAAATTCTGGCCAAATACAAAACAAGTTATGACGTTTCAGATGCTGGACAGTTGGAACATGTTAGTGTGCGCAGATCAAAAGAGCATGAAGCAGGAACTATTTAATCTGTGTACCTGCTGTCACATGTGTTGTTGTATCCTAGTTACATTGTGTTCTGTACTACAATAGAATCTGCTGTTTATACTTTTTTGTTTTTATAAATTAAGTTTTAAGTTATATCAGTCCAGCACTTTGTGTCCACACAATTTCTGTCCTCACTACAGTTGTCAGCTTGCAAAAAAATGTAGTAAAAAATGTGAAAATAGATCTGGACACAAGGTTCACCTTTAAAATAGACAATCGTTTTTCACATTTAGTGGAAACAAATTTCCTTTCTGCCATAGATACAAAGGAATATGAAAATACTGACAGTTGAGATGCTTTCTTATTTGTTGTGTGTTATTAAATTATACATTCACTTAATTTTGTATTGGAGATGTTATGGAGCCACATATGTATTTGCATTTTTTTATTTTATTTTTTTCCAGTGATAAGTTTCATTACATTGGAGTAATGTAACAAAAATAATATATTGTTGCAAACCAATATGAAGTCTTGTAATCTTAAACTATTATTGCACAATAAAAATAAGTGTATGAACACATGTAATGTGTTTCATTTTAAAAGAACAAAGGCTGCTGACATTTTTTCCCATTGCTGATAGCTTTTAAGGAAGATTTTTTTAGTAATTTACAAAGATGTTGTAAGGGCAAGCTACATAGTTAAAGATTTGATTTTTTTGTCTCCCTTTGAACGTTTGGTCCTTAATGGGACAGTAAACACCTTAAGATTTTAACCCCTTGCATCTTTTTTATGTAGGTACTGGCCTCCATTACATACGCAGCGTCGCCCGCAAAATCATCCACCGCCAGTTTTTAGGCAATTTTGGTATTACATATACAGCGTAGCATACAAGTTACGCACGTATATTTCACCAGTCGCTCGCAATTATTACTCCCATAGGCTAACATGGGACCGCGTCGTAAATCGGTATCCAATATCCAGCGCAAGGCATTACGTGGCGAAAATGGAGAAATCTTACTCCATTTTTACCTCGCCACAAAAGGCAGCCGTAGCAGGCCTTGCGCTGAGTATGGGAGCACCGTAACTCCAGAAAATGCCTGCAAAAATAAACTAACACCTAACGCATGCGCAATGTCTATCTACCTGTCAACCGTAATCCCCCACTGCAATAACTAATAAAGTCTATTAACCCCTATATCCGCCAACCCCAACATCGCAAACTACCTCTTAAAATGATTAACCCCTAATCCACCATTAACCCACAATGCAATAAACCTATTCAAGTATTAACCCCTAAACCGCCATAGCCCACATAGCCTGTTAAATGTAATAACCCCTAATCTGCCGCCAACGTCTCCGCCACTATAATAAAGTTATTGACCCCTAAGTCTAACCCTAACCCTAACACCCCCCTAACTTAATTATTATTTAAATAAATCTAAATAAATTTACTATTATTAACTAAATTATTCCTATTTAAAGCTAAATACTTACCTATAAAATCAATCCTCAATAGCTACAATAAAATTAATAATTACATTGTAGCTATTTTAGGATTGATTTTTATTTTACAGGTAACTTTGTATTTATTTTAACCAGGTACAATAGCTATTAAATAGTTATTAACTATTTAATAGCTACCTAGTTAAAATAATTACAAAATTACCTGTAAAATAAATCCTAACCTAAGTTACAATTAAACCTAACACTACACTATCAATAAATTAATTAAATAAAATACCTACAATTATCTACAATTAAACCTTACACTACACTACCAATAAATTAATTAAATAAAATACCTACAAATAAATACAATTAAATAAACTAACTAAAGTACAAAAAATAAAAAAAGAACTAAGTTACAAAAAATAAAATTATTTACAAACATTATAAAAATCTTACAACAATTTTAAGCTAATTACACCTACTCTAAGCCCCCTGATAAAATAACAAAGCCCCCCAAAATAAAAAAATGCCCTACCCTATTCTAAAATACGAATAGAAAAGCTCTTTTACCTTACCAGCCCTTAAAAGGGCCTTTTGCGGGGCATGCCCCAAAGAATTCTGCTCTTTTGCCTGTAAAAAAAAAACATACAATACCCCCCCAACATTACAACCCATCACCCACATACCCCTAATCTAACCCAAACCCCCCTTAAATAAACCTAACACTAATCCCCTGAAGATCTTCCTACCTTGTCTTCACCATGCCGGGTATCACCGATCCGTCCAGAGGAGGCTCCGAAGTCTTCATCCAAGCCCAAGCTGGGGCTGAAGAGATCCATCATCGAGCTGAAGAGGTCCATCATTGGGCTGAAGAGGTCCATCATCGGGCTGAAGAGGTCCATCATCGGGCTGAAGTCTTGATCCAAGCGGGGGCTGAAGAGGTCCATCATCGGGCTGAAGTCTTGATCCAAGCGGGGGCTGAAGAGATCCATCATCCGGCTGAAGTCTTCTATCAAGCGGCATCTTCAATCTTCTTTCTTCCGGATCCATCTTCATCCCGCCGACGCAGAACATCCATCCTGGCCAACGACTTCCCGATGAATGACGGTTCCTTTAAATTACGTCATCCAAGATGGCATCCCTCGAATTCCGATTGGCTGATAGGATTCTATCAGCCAATCGGAATTAAGGTAGGAAAAATCTGATTGGCTGATTGAATCAGCCAATCAGATTCAAGTTCAATCCGATTGGCTGATCCAATCAGCCAATCAGATTGAGATCGCATTCTATTGGCTGTTCCGATCAGCCAATAGAATGCAAGCTCAATCTGATTGGCTGATTCAATCAGCCAATCAGATTTTTCCTACCTTAATTCCGATTGGCTGATAGAATCCTATCAGCCAATCGGAATTCGAGGGACGCTATCTTGGATGACGTCATTTAAAGGACCCGTCATTCATCGGGAAGTCGTCGGCCAGGATGGATGTTCCGCGTCGGCGGGATGAAGATGGATCCGGAAGAAAGAAGATTGAAGATGCCGCTTAATAAAAGACTTCAGCTGGATGATGGATCTCTTCAGCCCCCACTTGGATCAAGACTTCAGCCCGATGATGGACCTCTTCAGCCCCCGCTTGGATCAAGACTTCAGCCCAATGATGGACCTCTTCAGCCCGATGATGGATCTCTTCAGCCCCCGCTTGGGCTTGGATGAAGACTTCGGAGCCTCCTCTGGACGGATCGGTGATACCCGGCGTGGTGAAGACAAGGTAGGACGATCTTCAGGGGCTTAGTGTTAGGTTTATTTAAGGGGGGTTTGGGTTAGATTAGGGGTATGTGGGTGGTGGGTTGTAATGTTGGGGAGGGTTTTGTATGTTTTTTTTTACAGGCAAAAGAGCAGAATTCTTTGGGGCATGCCCCGCAAAAGGCCCTTTTAAGGGCTGGTAAGGTAAAAGAGCTATTCTATTTGTATTTTAGAATAGGGTAGGGCATTTTTTTATTTTGGGGGGCTTTGTTATTTTATTAGGGGGCTTAGAGTAGGTGTAATTAGCTTAAAATTGTTGTAATATGTTTATAATGTTTGTAAATAATTTTTTTATTTTTTGTAACTTAGATCTTTTTTTATTTTTTGTACTTTAGTTAGTTTATTTAATTGTATTTATTTGTAGGTATTTGTATGTAATTAATTCATTGATAGTGTAGTGTTAGGTTTAATTGTAACTTAGGTTAGGATTTATTTTACAGGTAATTTTGTAATTATTTTAACTAGGTAGCTATTAAATAGTTATTAACTATTTAATAGCTATTGTACCTGGTTAAAATAAATACAAAGTTACCTGTAAAATAAATATTAATCCTAAAATAGCTACAATATAATTATAATTTATATTGTAGCTATATTAGGGTTTATTTTACAGGTAAGTATTTAGCTTTAAATAGGAATAATTTATTTAATAAGAGTTAATTTATTTAGTTAGATAAAAATTATATTTACCTTAGGGGGGTGTTAGTGTTAGGGTTAGACTTAGCTTTAGGGGTTAATACATTTATTAGAGTAGCGGTGAGGTCCGGTCGGCAGATTAGGGGTTAATACTTGAAGTTAGGTGTCGTTGATGTTAGGGAGGGCAGATTAGGAGTTAATACTATTTATTATAGGGTTAGTGAGGCGGATTAGGGGTTAATAACGTTATTATAGTAGCGGTGAGGTCCGGTCGGCAGATTAGGGGTTAATAATTGTAGGTAGGTGGCGGCGACGTTGGGGCCGGCAGATTAGGGGTTAATAAATATAATATAGGGGTCGGCAGTGTTAGGGGCAGCAGATTAGGGGTACATAGGGATAATAGGGGAGAAGAAGAGAGGGGTATTCTAGGGAGGGGGGAGAAAGGAAAGAGGGGATCAGGAAAGGCAACTCAGACCTTTTAGGAGGGAAACTTCTCTACCCATGGACGCCATATATCAAGGTAAGTGTCAAATGCGTCCATGGCCGTATATGCGTAAGATTCCATATTGTAAAGGTATGTGATAGTAGACATGACCTGCTTGATAGATGGGGGGGATCTCTGTTTCCAGGCTTTCACTATCTCAAGTTTAGTGGACATTAGCAAATATATGGTTAGATATTTTTGTGCTGTGGTAAGTGGGGGGAAATCTAAATGCAGGGTACATGTTTGGGGGCTGAGTGGGAGAGTGATGCCTAGTTGTCTGAGTATGTTGAAAAGTTGGGTCCAAAGGGGTGTGAGAAGAGGACAATACCACCAAATGTGACTCTGTGTGCCAAGAAGGCCACAACCTCTCCAGCAGGTAGGTGGATGGGTGTTATATATCTTGTGTAGAGTGGCTGGGACCAAATGCCAACGTACCGTTATTTTAAAATGTAATTCCCACAATGTGGCACAGTGTAGAATCCTTCTAGTGACTAAGATTTCTCTATGCCATGTATCTATGTCGCAGGTAAAATTCAACTCCTTTTCCCAAGCTATGTGTTGGGATATCTTGTGATGTGAGTAAGGGTCAATAAGTAGATTATAGTGGTATGAGAGAGCACCCCTAATCTGTAGGGCTAGTGACCAACGCCCTTCCCAATTAGTAATTTCTCTAAGAGTTGTGCCGGGAAATCCCCATGATTTGAGAACAGAGCAGAGGCGAAACGCCTCAAAACTTAAAGAGTGAGGTATTTGGAGGTTTGTACAGAGGCTAATATGAGAGAGCATATTTCACTGGTCATATAGGTCAGATATATATTTAGCATTATATTTAGACCATGCAAAAATATGAGAGTCTGGGAGACAGACAAGGGTGCTAGGTATTGTCTGGCGTGGTGAGGGGTGGGGGGCTATATTAGGGGAATGTCTGGTTTCGTCCCAAAATTGTAAGGTGTCGAAAATTACTGGGTGGGTCAATTTAAGGTCTTTCCTATAGTGTGTGGGCACCCATGGTAAGTCTTGCAAATGTAGGCCAGCTGGTAGTAAGGACAGTTCAATTGTTCGCCAAGAAGCTGCGTTAGCCGAATAACTCCAACTCAATAAATGAGTTAGGCGGGCTGCTTGGTAATATAGTATAATATTCAGGAAACTTAAGCCACCTTTAGATACATGTCTCTGTAGGGTCTGTGTGGCCGTCCTAGGTTTTTTACCTTTCCAAACATAAGATGTGATAAGGCTCTGCAATCTCTTAAGCATGGGTCTAGGTATATTTATTGGGAGGGACCTGAATAGATAAATAATTTTGGGGATAAAGGACATCTTGATCACAGCTATCCTGCCTGTCCATGATATCTCTCGGTATTCACAAGAATCTAGGAGCTTATACCACTCAGGGAGCCTGTCTGAATTTTTTTTAGAAATAACAATGGAAGTATCCATACTAAGATGAATACCTAACAATTTAACGGACTGCGGAGACCAGTGAAATTTATATAACCTCTGTTAACGGTCTAGGTCAGCGGGTGGGATGTTTAAATTTAGGGCTTCCATCTTGGAGAGATTCAGTTTGTAATGACTTAGAGAGGAAAAGTGCTTGAGGAGGTCAAAAACAGCGGGGAGAGACCTAAAGGGTTGTGTCAAAAGTAGTGTAATGTCATCGGCATAAAGTGAGATTCTATGCTGTGTTCCAGACGCGTAAAACCCCTCAATATTCGGATCTAATCTAATTGCCTGAGCCATAGGTTCTACTGAGAGCACAAACAATAAGGGTGATAGGGGAAACCCCTGCCTAGTCCCATTGGATATTTGGAAAGGATCAGATTGAAAACCCACACCTTTGACCGAGGCCGAGGGATTTGAATAGAGTGCTTGTATAGCCGTGATAAAAGTGGTCGGAAACTGATAAACTTTCATGGTTTCCCATAAATAAGCCCATCTCACCCTGTCGAAGGCCTTCTCTGCATCCAACGAAAGGGCGAGCATGGGGATTTCCAGGTCAGCTGCTTGAACTAGGATGTCTAATACATATCTGGTCGTGTCAGGACCCTCTCTCATGGGGATAAAGCTCACCTGGTTAGGGTGTACTAAGGAGGGGATTAGCTAAAATTTTAGCGTACAGTTTAGTGTCGAAGAAATAGGGTGGTAGCTCCCACAATCTAGAGGGTTCTTGCCCGGCTTAAGGATGGTGGTGATAGTCGCTACTAAGTATTCTTTACGGAAGGAACCCTTTCCCATCACCTCATTGAAAACTCTACATAGAATAGGGGCCACTGTGATATCGTAAGTTTTATAAAACTGGCCGGTGAACCCATCTGGGCCCGGAGACTTAGTTAGTTTGAGTTCTTTGATATTATCGCTAACCTCTTCCAGGGAAATCGGGGCAGTGAGATCCCGGGAGGATTCCAGAGTAACTGGAGGGAGTTTAAGAGCCTATGAATCTCCTGTACCTCAAGGAGAGGGGCCGGATCTGAGTCTTCCAGGTTGTATAGATCTGCATAGTATGCCCGGAAGGTTTCCCCAATTTCCTTTGGTGAAGTGATTACCCCGTGTCTCGAGGTAAGTCGCACTATTTTCGCCTGTGCCGTTCGGTTTCGCAGTTTTGCAGCTAAAAGTGAGGATGTCTTATTACTTTTATAATAGTAAATTTGTTTACATTTTTCTAAATTTACCTGCGTTCTCTGAAGTTCTAAGTCCTTAATCTGTCTCGTAAGATCAGATATTTGGGTGTTCAATTTAATAGTGTAAGAAAGACAGCTTTTAAGTGATCTGAGTTGGCAAGTCAGTGTGGCTAGAGATGTATTTTGTGCTTTATGGATCTGTGCAGCTTTAGTAATATAATGACCCCTAAGAAAAGCTTTGAGGGATGCCCATAAGACTTCTGCGGTGACATAAGGAGTGTCGTTTACTTCTAGAAAGCTTGTGATTAATTCATGGGTTTCAATTATAAGTGTTGGATGAGTGATTAAGTAGTTTTTAAAGTCGCCAAGTATGAGGAGACGAGTGAGTGGGATGTGGGCCTAGTGTAAGGATAATGGAATCATGATCCGACCAAGAAACTGGGTAGATCTTAGCTTGCGTCACCTGTTCTAATGCATGTGAGCTCATAAAGAAGAAGTCGATGCGAGTATAGGATCGGTGTGGTGGGGAGTAGAAGGTAAATTCCTTATCAAAAGGGTGCAATGCTCTCCAAACATCATAAAGGTCAAATTGGGCAAATCATTTTTGAAAGGCAATAGAAAGGGGATGTGTGGATCTCTCTTCTAACGAGATATTCGGGCCTAATCTGTCTAGCGTGGAATCCCATATCAAATTCAAATCACTGCTCAATATCAACTCACCCTGCTGGACAGCCGATATTAGATCTAATAGGAGTCTAAGAAATCTAATTTGTTTTGTGTTAGGAGTAGTGATGTCCCGAACTGTTCGCCCGCGAACGGTTCACAGCGAACATAGCTTGTTCGCGTTCGCGTTTGTGGGTGAACACATGGGCGAACACATGGCGATCCGCCCCTATGTGTCATCATTGAGGAAACTTTGACCCTGTATGTCACAGCCGTCTGACACATTAGAGCCAATCAACATCAGACACAGACCCTACCAGCTACTCGGAATCCGCCATTTTAGACTCATAACGACCTTGCTTTCTTAATGAGAGGACGTGTTGTGTTTTTGCTCCTGACATTAATAGGAAAAACATAGCTAGGCTAGTGTATTTAGTGTCCACTACAGTCCAGAAGGACTCCACTCATCTCTGCTGCAAGCACAGCACCCCAAAAAGCCCTTTTTAGGGCTATATGTCGTGCCATTTTTTTTTCCGTATTTTTTTTATTAGCATTTGCCTGGCTTTCAGCCTGTGTGTTTAAGGCTCACAGCATATGCTGTGATTACTGCCACCACTGATATCTCCCTAACAACATTAGTTTAAATTTAACTAACCAAAAATTTTAATTATTTTGCTAGTGTAATTTTTTTTCATTTTCTATCAGGCCTGTGTCACACAGCATATACTCTGGTTCATTGCTCTGTGCCAGCCACCAGTGTTAATATCCGTTTATAACATTATTTTAAATTTAATTTTTTTTATTTAAATCATTTTTCTAGTGTAATCTAATTACATTTACTATCAGGCCTGTGTCTGTCAGGCTCACTCAGCATTAATATACCTCATTTTTCTCCTGTTAAGTGTAGTCAGTCCACGGGTCATCATTACTTATGGGATATTAACTCCTCCCCAACAGGAAGTGCAAGAGGATCACCCAAGCAGAGCTGCTCTATAGCTCCTCCCCTCTACGTCACATCCAGTCATTCTCTTGCATCCAACTAATAGATAGGATGTGTGAGAGGACTGTGGTGATTAAACTTAGTTTTTTATATCTTCAATCAAAAGTTTGTTATTTTAAACGGCACCGGAGTGTGTTGTTTCCTTCTCAGGCAGAATTTGAAGAAGAATCTACCTGAGTTTTTGTATATGATCTTAGCGGACGTAACTAAGATCCGTTTGCTGTTCTCGGCCATTCTGAGGAGTAAGGTAACTTCAGATCAGGGGACAGCGGGCAGGTTCACCTGCAAAGAGGTATGTTGCAGTATATTATTTTCTAAGGAATGGAATTGACTGAGAAAATACTGCTAATACCGATATAATGTAAGTACAGCCTTAAATGCAGTAGTAGCAACTGGTATCAGGCTGATATGTATATATGTTTATACTTAAGTATTTCTGGGGAATGGCACTTCACTGGGAAAATACTGTATGCATATAACTTTTAGCCTAACTTGCAGTGTGAGCGACTAGCAGCAGGCTTTTTAATGACATTTCATATATTAGATTTTAAACGTTTACTGGCATGTTAAATCGTTTAATTATCTGAGGTACTTGGTGAAAATTGTTTTGGGCTTTATTTTCCACATGGCTGTCGTTTGTTTTAAATTAAAACAGTTTACTGAGCTTCCCTCACTGTTGTAGTGTGAGTGGGAGGGGCCTATTTTGGCGCTTTTACTACGCATCAGAAATTCAGTCACAGTCTGTCTTTTTCTCCCTGCATGATCCAGGACGTCTCCACAGAGCTCAGGGGTCTTCAAAACTAGTTTTGAGGGAGGTAATCACTCACAGCAGACCTGTGAGACTGTGCTTGACTGTGATAAAAACGCTTATATTTTCAATTGTTATACGTTTTTTTCTGATATTAAGGGTTAATCATCCATTGCTAATGAGTGCAATCCTTTGCTAAATTTGGTTTCTATAACTAATCCGGTTCATTGTTATTCAACTGTGACAGTTTTTTTGTGTGCTCCTTAAAGGCACAGTAACGTTTTTACATATTGCTTGTAAATTTAGTTGAAAAGTATTTCCAAGCTTGCTAGTCTAATTGCTAGTTTGTTTAAACATGTCTGACACAGAGGAATCTCTTTGTGCAATATGTTCAAAAGCCAAGGTGGAGCCCAATAGAAATTTATGTACTAATTGCATTGATGCTACTTTAAATAAAAGTCAATCTGTACATGTTAAGCAACATTCACCAGACAACGAGGGGGAAGTTATGCCGACTAACTTGCCTCACGTGTCAGTACCTGCATCTCCCGCTCAGGAGGTGCGTGATATTGTAACGCCAAGTACATCAGGGCGGCCATTACAAATCACTCTACAAGACATGGCTAATGTTATGACTGAAGTTTTGTCTAAATTGCCAGAACTTAGAGGTAAACGAGATCACTCTGGGATGAGAACAGAGTATACTGATAATGCTAGGGCCATGTCTGATACTGCGTCACAATTTGCAGAGCATGAGGACGGAGAGCTTCATTCTGCGGGTGACGGATCTGATCCAAATAAATTGGATTCAGACATTTCAAATTTTAAGTTTAAGCTGGAAAACCTCCGTGTATTGCTAGGGGAGGTGTTAGCGGCTCTGAATGATTGTAACACAGTTGCAATCCCAGAGAAAATGTGTAGGTTGGATAAATATTTTGCGGTACCGACGAGTACTGACGTTTTTCCTATACCTAAGAGACTTACTGAAATTATTACTAAGGAGTGGGATAGACCCGGTGTGCCTTTCTCACCCCCTCCTATATTCAGAAAAATGTTTCCAATAGACGCCACCACACGGGACTTATGGCAAACGGTCCCTAAGGTGGAGGGAGCAGTTTCTACTTTAGCTAAGCGTACCACTATCCCGGTGGAGGATAGCTGTGCCTTTTCAGATCCAATGGATAAAAAGTTAGAGGGTTACCTTAAGAAAATGTTTGTTCAACAAGGTTTTATATTACAACCCCTTGCATGCATTGCGCCTGTCACGGCTGCGGCAGCATTTTGGTTTGAGTCTCTGGAAGAGACCCTTGACTCAGCGACATTAGATGAGATTTCACTCAAGCTTAAAACCCTTAAGCTAGCTAATTCATTTATTTCTGATGCCGTAGTACATTTAACTAAACTTACGGCTAATAATTCCGGATTCACCATTCAGGCACGCAGAGCGCTGTGGCTAAAATCCTGGTCAGCTGATGTAACTTCTAAATCGAAATTACTTAACATACCTTTCAAGGGGCAGACTTTATTCGGGCCCGGTTTGAAAGAAATTATCGCTGATATTACGGGAGGTAAAGGCCATGCCCTGCCTCAAGACAGAGCCAAACCCAGGGCTAGACAGTCTAATTTTCGTGCCTTTCGTAACTTCAAGGCAGGAGCAGCTTCAACTTCCTCTGCTCCAAAACAGGAAGGAGCTGTTGCTCGCTACAGACAAGGCTGGAAGCCTAACCAGGCCTGGAACAAGGGCAAGCAGGCCAGAAAACCTGCTGCTGCCCCTAAGACAGCATGAAGTGAGGGCCCCCGATCCGGTAACGGATCTAGTGGGGGGTAGACTCTCTCTCTTCGCCCAGGCTTGGGCAAGAGATGTCCAGGATCCCTGGGCGTTGGAGATCATATCTCAGGGATATCTTCTGGACTTCAAAGCTTCTCCTCCACAAGGGAGATTTCACCTTTCAAGGTTGTCAACAAACCAGATAAAGAAAGAGGCGTTTCTACGCTGTGTACAAGACCTTTTACTAATGGGAGTGATCCATCCAGTTCCGCGGTCGGAACACGGACAAGGGTTTTACTCAAATCTGTTTGTGGTTCCCAAAAAAGAGGGAACCTTCAGACCAATATTGGATTTAAAGATCCTAAACAAATTCCTAAGAGTTCCATCATTCAAGATGGAAACTATTCGGACAATCTTACCCATGATCCAAAGAGGTCAGTACATGACCACAGTGGATTTAAAGGATGCTTACCTTCACATACCGATTCACAGAGAACATTACCGGTATCTAAGGTTTGCCTTCCTAGACAAGCATTACCAGTTTGTAGCTCTTCCCTTCGGGTTGGCTACGGCTCCAAGAATCTTTACAAAGGTTCTGGGCTCTCTTCTGGCGGTACTAAGACCCCGAGGAATTTCGGTAGCTCCGTACCTAGACGACATTCTGATACAAGCGTCAAGCTTTCAAACTGCCAAGTCTCATACAGAGTTAGTACTGGCATTTCTAAGGTCGCATGGGTGGAAAGTAAACGAGGAGAAGAGTTCTCTCTTACCACTCACAAGAGTTCCCTTCTTGGGGACTCTTATAGATTCTGTAGAAATGAAAATTTACCTGACAGAGGACAGGTTAACAAAGCTTCTAAATGCTTGCCGTGCCCTTCATTCCATTCAACACCCGTCAGTGGCTCAATGCATGGAGGTAATCGGCTTAATGGTAGCGGCAATGGACATAGTTCCTTTTGCACCCCTGCACCTCAGACCGCTGCAATTGTGCATGCTAAGTCAGTGGAATGGGGATTACTCAGATTTGTCCCCTACGCTGAATCTGGATCAGGAGACCAGAGATTCTCTTCTATGGTGGCTTTCTCGGCCACATCTGTCCAGGGGGATGCCCTTCAGCAGGCCAGACTGGACAATTGTAACTACAGACGCCAGCCTACTAGGTTGGGGCGCTGTCTGGAATTCCCTGAAGGCTCAGGGATCATGGACTCAAGAGGAGAGTCTCCTTCCAATAAACATTCTGGAATTGAGAGCAGTTCTCAATGCCCTTCTGGCTTGGCCTCAGTTAGCAACTCTGAGGTTCATCAGGTTTCAGTCGGACAACATCACGACTGTGGCTTACATCAACCATCAGGGAGGGACAAGAAGTTCCTTAGCGATGATGGAAGTATCAAAGATAATTCGCTGGGCAGAGTCTCACTCTTGCCACCTGTCAGCGATCCACATCCCAGGAGTGGACAACTGGGAGGCGGATTTCCTAAGTCGCCAGACTTTTCATCCGGGGGAGTGGGAACTTCATCCGGAGGTCTTTGCCCAAATACTTCGACGTTGGGGCAAACCAGATATGGATCTCATGGTGTCTCGCCGGAACGCCAAGCTTCCTCGTTACGGGTCCAGGTCCAGGGACCCGGGAGCGGTCCTGATAGATGCCTTGACAGCACCTTGGACCTTCAGGATGGCTTATGTGTTTCCACCCTTCCCGATGCTTCCTCGTTTGATTGCCAGGATCAAACAGGAGAAAGCATCAGTGATTCTAATAGCGCCTGCGTGGCCACGCAGGACCTGGTATGCAGATCTAGTGGACATGTCATCCTGTCCACCTTGGTCTCTGCCTCTGAGACAGGACCTTCTAATTCAGGGTCCTTTCAAACATCAAAATCTAATTTCTCTGAAGCTGACTGCATGGAAATTGAACGCTTAATTTTATCAAAGCGTGGATTTTCGGAGCCAGTAATTGATACCTTAATACAGGCTAGGAAACCTGTTACCAGGAAAATTTACCATAAGATATGGCGTAAATACTTACACTGGTGCGAATCCAAGGGTTACTCATGGAGTAAGGTTAGGATTCCTAGGATATTGTCTTTTCTACAAGAAGGTTTAGAAAAGGGTTTATCTGCAAGTTCTTTAAAGGGACAGATCTCAGCTCTGTCCATCCTTCTACACAAACGTCTGTCAGAAGTTCCAGACGTTCTGGCTTTTTGTCAGGCTTTGGCTAGAATTAAGCCTGTGTTTAAGACTGTAGCTCCACCGTGGAGCTTAAACTTAGTTCTTAACGTTTTACAGGGGGTTCCGTTTGAACCCCTTCACTCCATTGATATCAAGCTGTTATCTTGGAAAGTTCTGTTTTTAATGGCTATTTCCTCGGCTCGTAGAGTCTCTGAGTTATCAGCCTTACATTGTGATTCTCCGTATCTGATTTTTCATTCAGATAAGGTAGTTCTGCGTACTAAACCTGGGTTCTTACCTAAGGTAGTCACTAACAAGAATATCAATCAAGAGATTGTTGTTCCATCATTGTGTCCTAACCCTTCTTCAAAGAAGGAACGACTTCTGCACAATCTAGATGTAGTCCGTGCCCTGAAATTTTATTTACAGGCAACTAAAGATTTTCGACAAACTTCTTCCCTGTTTGTCGTTTATTCTGGACAGAGGAGAGGTCAAAAAGCATCTGCTACCGCTCTATCCTTTTGGCTTCGTAGCATAATACGCTTAGCCTATGAGACTGCTGGACAGCAACCTCCTGAAAGGATTACAGCTCATTCTACTAGAGCTGTGGCTTCCACTTGGGCCTTTAAGAACGAGGCCTCTGTTGAACAGATTTGCAAGGCTGCAACTTGGTCTTCTCTTCATACTTTTTCCAAATTTTACAAATTTGAAAACTTTTGCTTCTTCTGAGGCTGTTTTTGGGAGAAAGGTTCTTCAGGCAGTGGTTCCTTCCATATAGAGATCCTGCCTGTCCCTCCCGTCATCCGTGTACTTAGCTTTGGTATTGGTATCCCATAAGTAATGATGACCCGTGGACTGACTACACTTAACAGGAGAAAACATAATTTATGCTTACCTGATAAATTCCTTTCTCCTGTAGTGTAGTCAGTCCACGGCCCGCCCTGTTTTTTTTTTTTAAGGCAGGTCTAAATTTTTAAATTATACTCCAGTCACCACTGCATCCTATAGTTTCTCCTTTCTCGTTTGGTTCTCGGTCGAATGACTGGGTGTGACGTAGAGGGGAGGAGCTATATAGCAGCTCTGCTTGGGTGATCCTCTTGCACTTCCTGTTGGGGAGGAGTTAATATCCCATAAGTAATGATGACCCGTGGACTGACTACACTACAGGAGAAAGGAATTTATCAGGTAAGCATAAATTATGTTTTTTTCAGTCTTTTGGTTAATTGGTCTGTGCCAGGCAGCCACCCACCACTCATATCTTCTTCACCTTAATTTAAATATATAAAAAAAAAAAGTTAAAATTTGTTTGATAGTGTAATCTAATATAATTTTCTATCAGGCCTGTGTGTTTTGCTGACATACAGAGCCTACTGTGTTTACTTGCTGCCCTCCCTAGTCTATGAGCCACGACTCATATGTGTTTAACCTTTTTTTAATTCCCCCCCCCCAAAAAAAATAATTTAAATCATTTTTCTAGTGTAATCTAATAGTATTTTCTATCAGACGTGTGTGTATCTGACTTACAGAGCCTACTGTTTTTAATAGCTGCCCTTCCAAGGCTATCAGCCACGACTCATATGTATGTGCTTAACCTTTTTCTTTAAATTCCCCCAAAAAAAGTCTTTAAATCATTATGCTAGTGTAATCTAATTTTATTTTCTATCAGGCCTGTGTCTAACTGTCTATCTGATTTACACAGCATACTGTTGTTAATTGCTGCCCTAAGTAGCAGCCTGCCAGTGCGACCACTCATATGTGCATTGCACTTCTTAACATGTGCAGTTTGCTCGTGCCATTGAATTGCACTTTTCTACTGCCTTCCAAGCCTGTGTGCCAGGCCTACTTTCAAAATATTTACACCAATCATATTTGTTGTCACAGTATTCTTAATAATTAAAAATTAAAATTTTTGGTAATATTTGTTCTGAATCCTCAGTTTGCTCGTGCCATTGAATTGCACTTTCCTCCTGCCTTGCAGCCTGCTGTGTGCCAGGCCCACCTAGCCAATTATTCCCAGCAATAATATTTCTTTTAACAGTATTGCAAAAATTGTTAATCATCACTGTTTTGACTGTCAGTATTCAGTCTCCTAGTGTCCTTGAATTGCATTTACCTCCTGCCTGCCAGCCTTTTGTGCCAGGCCGTCTTGCCAACTATTTACACCAATCATAATTGTTGTCACAGTATAGTTACTAATTAAAATTAAAAAAAATTTGATTGTTGATCTTAATCCTCAGTTTGCTCGTGCCATTGATCTGCACTTTTCTACTGCCTTCCAAGCCTGTGTGCCAGGCCTACTTTCAAAATATTTACACCAATCATATTTGTTGTCACAGTATTCTTAATAATTTAAAATTAAAATTTTTGGTAATATTTGTTCTGAATCCTCAGTTTGCTCGTGCCATTGAATTGCACTTTCCTCCTGCCTTGCAGCCTGCTGTGTGCCAGGCCCACCTAGCCAATTATTCCCAGCAATAATATTTCTTTTAACAGTATTGCAAAAATTGTTAATCATCACTGTTTTGACTGTCAGTATTCAGTCTCCTAGTGTCCTTGAATTGCATTTACCTCCTGCCTGCCAGCCTTTTGTGCCAGGCCGTCTTGCCAACTATTTACACCAATCATAATTGTTGTCACAGTATAGTTACTAATTAAAATTAAAAAAAATTTGATTGTTGATCTTAATCCTCAGTTTGCTCGTGCCATTGAATTGCACTTTTCTACTGCCTTCCAAGCCTGTGTGCCAGGCCTACTTTCAAAATATTTACACCAATCATATTTGTTGTCACAGTATTCTTAATAATTAAAAATTAAAATTTTTGGTAATAGTTGTTCTGAATCCTCAGTTTGCTCGTGCCGTTGAATTGCACTTTCCTCCTGCCTTGCAGCCTGCTGTGTGCCAGGCCCACCTAGCCAATTATTCCCAGCAATCATATTTCTTTTAACAGTATTGCAAAAATTGTCAATCATCACTGTTTTGACTGCCAGTATTCAGTCTCCTAGTGTCCTTGAATTGCATTTACCTCCTGCCTGCCAGCCTTTTGTGCCAGGCCGTCTTGCCAACTATTTACACCAATCATAATTGTTGTCACAGTATAGTTACTAATTAAAATTTAAAACATTTTTGATTGTTGATCTTAATCCTCAGTTTGCTTGTGCCATTGAATTGCACTTTTCTACTGCCTTCAAAGCCTGTGTGCCAGGCCTACTTTCAAAATATTTACACCCAGGGTCGCCACTAGAAATTTTGGGGCCCCTGACTTGACCATTGATCAGGGCCCCCCCCCCCCTTGACATGTGCAATTTTTGATCAAGTGACTAAAACGTATATGCACTTTATTCTTAAGTGTCTATTTAAACTTGTAAATGTTGTAAAGGTAGTAACATACAAACATACAGATACACTCATACACTGAAACACACACTCACACATAAGGATTCACATATAGATACTCTAGAAGACACGCAAAGAAACACACTCAGACACAGACACCCACACCGACACTCAGCACTTGATTACATTGACCTGATAAGATTTAGAAAACAAAATATGGAGTTCTGATTATCTTTTTGTAAAGGAAGATGCCAACTAAATGATGCATGCAGTGGCTGAAAGGAAGGGCCCTGAACTGCCTAAACAATAATTTAAAGGTTAAATGGTGGATTGGTGACTTCCGTAAAGGTCTCATTAGACTCAAAGTCTGTAGAAAGATGTGAATAATCAGTAGTACGGTAAAAATGTCCTAAAAAGGAACAGACAATGGACACACACACACACAAACTCAAATTTGCACATACACCCAAGGAAACACACAAAGACATACAAACACACACACAGAGACAACCACATAAAACACAGAAAGACATGCATACACACACCCTCACTGAGACATCCACAGAAAACACACAGACATACACACACCCTCACAGAGACACCCACAGAAAACACACAGACATACACACACCCTCACAGAGACACCCACAGAAAACACACACCCTCACTGAGACATCAAAAGAAAACACACAAAGACATACACACACCCTCACAGAGACACCCACAGAAAACACAGACATACATACATATACACACACACCCTCACAGATACATCCACAGAAAACACAGACATACACACCCACCCTCACAGAGGCATCCAGAAAAAATACACAAAGGCAAACATACACACACCCTTGCAGAGACACCCATAGAAAAAGCTCAAAGACATACACACCCACCCTCACAGAGAGACCCACAGAAAAAAATACATACACACTCATAGAGACACAAACCAAAGCACAAAGACATAAACACAGACACCCACAGAAACACTCACAGGAGGAAACATTTATGCACCTTGCATCCCCTAAATCAACAGTGTGTGACATGCATGATAAAAAAATTGCAGAAAATAAGAGATCACTTTTTAAAGAATCATATTTGTAAATGTGTAAACAAAAATAATTCTGTGAATTCAAAATTGTACATTAATGATCTGAGTAGATGGCTAGATGAAGAAAAGTACTTTAAAAAGGTTGACATATGTTTGTTTGTTTTTTCCCCAACCAAGAGCACCACTTCAAATATAGTGTACAAATGTTCCCATCTGTCAGCTGTACTTATGGATTTTGAAAATGCTGTACTCTATATGGTCTTGGTGGAACCATAAGCTGTGGTACTCATACCATTAGATCTGGTTAAATGCATAATTTAGGCTTGTTGGTATGTATTTCAAAATAAAGTCAGCTGTAGTGTAAACTGAACAGTTTTAAGTTAACCTGACTCATTTCAAACACTGAGCAATCTAAGTCTGAGAGTATAACATTTTATGCAGATGTAAAAATCTTAGATGAAATGCCTCCTTGCATCTGGAAAGTCCTTGCATAAAGGGGCAGTAAAGTGTAATGTTTATATATATATATATATATATATATATATATATATATATATATATATATATATATATATATATATATATATATATATATATATAAATAAAAAAAATAAATAAAAAAATGCATATCTGCCAAAAGGGCACCTACCATTTGTGTATTGAGGAGGAAACATTTCTGCATGGTTTTAAATATAGAATTTCTACAGCATTGTCAAATAATCATAAATACACTGCTGCTAAAAAAAATTGTTTTTATGGACCCCTGGCCCCATCATACAACTAATACCACACTGAAGTTACAATCCGAAATTGCACAAAGAAATAAAAAACATTTGCTAAGTAAGTCCTACCTCCTCTGTAAATGAAAGTTATCTGCAGTCTGACTCAGGCACATGCTGAACAAACTTAAGTACCAAGTCTGTCTCACACTGTGCATAGTAGTTTAGTACACATTCAGAAATCCTCTCAAATGCTAATACTTTACTCCTTGTAATAACATTTCCCATGCTCAATTAGCACTCTGCTGTAGTACCCACTGGTGGCTGCCAAAATTTTTTTTTTTTAGTTCTTGCCTCATGGGGCCCCCCTGGCCCATTGGGCCCCTGACAGGAGTCACCCCTGTCACCCCCTGATGGCGGCCCTGTTTACACCAATCATATTTTTTGTCACAGTATTCTTTATAATTAAAAATTAAAATTTTTGGTAATATTTGTCCTGAATCCTCAGTTTGCTTGTGCCATTGAATTGCACTTTCCTCCTGCCTTGCAGCCTGCTGTGTGCCAGGCCCACCTAGCCAATTATTCCCAGCAATCATATTTCTTTTAACAGTATTGCAAAAATTGTCAATCATCACTGTTTTGACTGTCAGTATTCAGTCTCCTAGTGTCCTTGAATTTCATTTACCTCCTGCCTGCCAGCCTTTTGTGCCAGGCCGTCTTGCCAACTTTTCACACCAATCATAATTGTTGTCACAGTAAAGTTACTAATTAAAATTAAAAGTTTTTTGATTGTTGATCTTAATCCTCAGTTTGATCGTGCCATTGAATTGCACTTTTCTCCTGCCTGCCAGCCTGTGTGCCAGGCTCAACTATCCAATTAGTGCCAGCAATCATATTTCTTTTAACAGTATTGCAAAATTTGTAAATCATCACTGTTTTGACTGTCAATCTGCAGTCTACTAGTGCCCTTGAATTGCATTTTCCTCCTACCTGCCTGCCTGTGTGCCAGTCCCAACTAGCCAATTAGTGCCACCAATCATATTTATTGTAACAGGATTGGAATTTTTGTTAATCATAACTGTTTTGACTGTGATTCTTCAGTCTCCTAGTGCCATTGAATTGCAGTTTCCTTTCTCCCAGTGTGTGTGCCAGACAGGCCCATTTGCCAACTAGTGCCAAACAATCATATTTGTTGTCACAGTACTTTTAATATTTTAAAAAATTAACAATTTGTGATTTTTAAAACATTTGTCTTTTTTGTTGTTGTCAGTCTCACAGCGTATACTGTGCCCACTTTCACAGTGCCACCCTCTCAATTGGTGTAATAGTATTGTTAGTGTCCATTTAAAAAAAAAAATGACAGGCAGAGGAAGGCCACCCCGCAGGTTCCGTGGTCGTGGTCGTGGTGCTGTGATTCCTTTAGACCCTACAAATATGCACATTGTTCAGACGCCGGGTGCCAGGGGGGACGCGAAAAGTTCTGAGGAGGACCTAGTTGAATGGCTAACACAGGACATCCAATCTTCTTCAGCTTCCGCTGCTAGTCCTCCTAACCTTGACACACCATCTACGTCCAGCTGTGCTTTGGGCAGGTCTCAAGTGACCAGTGCCACTCCCCCGCCTGTCGCCACCACCAGCACTAGCACCACAGCCGCTTCACTTGATCTGTCACAGGAGTTATTGACACATCATTTGGAAGAAATGAGTGATGCGCAACCATCATTGACAGAGGATGTAGATAATAGTGATCAGTCTCAGTCAGGCAGCATTACCGACATGGAGGTACGGTGTGATGATGATGTTGTACCCACTGCTGCTTCCTTTCTTGATGTGTCAGATACAAGTGAAGTGGTTGATGATGATGTGTCGGTGGATGTCACGTGGGTGGGTGCCTGCTAGAAGAGAAGAAGAAGAGGGGGAAAGTTCAGATGGGGACAGAGAGGAGGAGGAGGAGACGATTTGGAAGCATGGGGAGGTCGTCTCAAGGAGCTAGTGGCACAGTCAGACAGCATGCATCGGCACCCGGGGTCAGCCAGACAGCACGCCGACGCCCAGAATGCCACCACTAGAATGCCGTCATCGCAGAGCTCAGCAGTGTGGCATTTTTTTTGTGTGTCTGCCTCTGACAACAGCAATGTCATTTGCAACCTGTGCCAAAAGAAACTGAGTCGTGGGAAGTCCAACAGCCACCTAGGTACAACTGCTTTGCGAAGGCACATGGTCTCCCATCACAAAGGCCGATGGGAAGAACACATGAGTAGAAGCAGCACACAAAGTGAAAGCCGCCCTCCTCCTCCTGCTCCAGCATCTTCAGCCACGTCAACCAATGCTGTCCTCCTTGCCCCCTCTCAACCATCCTCCACTGAGTCTCTCTTACGTAGCAGTTCCTGGTCATCTGCCCACAGTCAGGTGTCTGTCAAGGACATGTTTGAGCGTAAGAAGCCAATTTCTCAAAGTCACCCCCCTTGCCCGGCGTCTGACAGCTGGCTTGTCTGAACTCTTAGCCCGCCAGCTTTTACCATACAAGCTGGTGGAGTCTGATGCTTTCAAAAAATTTGTATCTATTGGGACACCGCAGTGGAAGGTACCTGGCAGAAATTTCTTTTCACAAAAGGCAATCCCAAACCTGTACTCTGTTGTTCGAAAGGAAGTTATGGCATGTCTGGCACACAGCGTTGGGGCAAGGGTCCATATGACCACGGATAGCTGGTCTGCAAAGCATGGTCAGGGCAGGTATATCACCTACACTGCTCATTGGGTAAACCTGCTGACTTCTGACAAGCATGGAATGCGTGGCTCTGCAGAAGAGTTGGTGGCACCGCCACGACCTGCAGGCAGGCCTGCTGCTACCTCCTCTACTCCTCCTACTCCATCCTCTTCCATAACCTCTTCCTCGGCTGAGTCCTCTTCAACTTCTGCATCTTGCTCCACAACTATGGCACCCCCCCAGCTTCCCAGGTACTATGCTACATCCCGGGTACGGCAGTGTCACGTCGTCTTGGGGTTGACTTACCTGAAAGCGGAGAGTCACACCGCACCAGCACTCCTGACCACCCTGAACGCACAGGTGGATCAGTGGCTGACTCCGCACCAACTGGAGATTGGCAAGGTTGTTTCTGACAATGGAAGTAATTTGGTGGGGGCATTGAAATTGGGCAAGTTGACACATGTGCCGTGCATGGCACATGTGTGTAATCTAATTGTACAACGATTTGTCCATAAGTACCCAGGCTTACAGGACGTCCTGAAGCAGGCCAGGAAGGTGTGTGGCCATTTCAGGCGTTCCTACACGGCCATGGCGCACTTGTCCAATATCCAGCGTCGAAACAACCTGCCAGTGAGGCGCTTGATTTGCGACAGCCCGACACAGTGGAATTCAACACTCCTAATGTTTGACCGCCTGCTCCAACAAGAAAAAGCTGTTAATGAGTATTTGTATGACCGGGGTGCTAGGCCAGCCTCTGGGGAGCTGGGGATATTTTTGCCAAATTACTGGACGCTCATGCGCAATGCCTGTAGACTCATGGGTCCTTTTGAGGAGGTGACAAACCTTGTCAGTCGCACCGAAGGCACCATCAGTGACATCATACCATTTGTTTTTTTCCTGGAGCGTGCCCTGCGAAGAGTGCTGGATCAGGCAGTAGATGAGCGTGAAGAGGAAGAGTTGTGGTGTCCATCACCCCCACAAACAGCCTTATCAGCATCGCTTGCTGGACCTGCGGCAATGCAGGAAGAGGATTGTGAGGAAGAGGAGTCAGAGGAGGAATGTGGCTTTGAGGAGGAGGAGGAGGAAGACCGAGAACAACAGGCATCCCAGGGTGCTCGTTGTTGTCACCTCTCTGGTACCCGTGGTGTTGTACGTGGCTGGGGGGGGAAGAAGATACCCTCAGTGAGATCAGTGAGGACGAGGAACGGGACATGATTAGCTCAGCATCCAACCTTGTTCAAATGAGTTCTTTCATGCTGTCGTGCCTGTTGAGGGACCCTCGTATAAAAAAGCTGAAGGAGAACGACCTGTACTGGGTGTCCATGCTCCTCGACCCCCGGTATAAGCATAAAGTGCTTGAAATGTTACCAAATTCCCGCAAGTCGGAAAGGATGGAGCATTTTAAGAATAAATTAAAAACTATGCTTTACACAGCGTATAAGGGTGATGTCACAGCACCACGGGAATGTAACAGGGGAAGAGATGAAATTAATCCTCCTCCTCCCACGACCACGGGCGGCAATGACAGGACGCTTTCCTGATGTCTTGTTGATAGAGGACATGCGTACCTTTTTAACTCCCATGCACCATCAGAGCCTTTCGGGATCCAGCCTTAGAGAAAGACTCAACCGACAGGTAGCAGACTACCTAGCTAGCTTTAACTGTGGATCTCAACACTCTCAGGAGCGATGGACCCCTTGACTACTGGGTGTGCAGGCTGGACTTTTGGCCTGAGCTATCCCAATTTGCAATGGAACTTCTGGCCTGCCCCCTCTTCAAGTGTCCTGTCTGAAAGGACTTTCAGTGCAGCAGGAGGTTTTGTCACTGAGAAGAGAAGTCGCCTAGGTCAAAAAAGCCTTGACTATCTCACTTTTATAAAAATGAATGAGGGATGGATACCGCGATACATTTGAATAAAAAAGGCCTGATGATGAGATGAGCTGGCTTGGGCTACAACTGGTACACACAGGCTGGCCTTTTTTTTGTTATAAAGCCGGAGGACTTGCTTGACTTATCCGCCAACAACTAGTGTTCAAGCCACAAGCTTTTAGGGCACTTTATAAATGTTTTACAAACATCAATTTTTCTGGCCGCTGCTACAGCAGTTGCTACAACAATACCCAAATTTGAAGGAGGAGGACCGACCAAGCATCTTTATTTGTCTCTTGGTTGCTCTAAATTATCTCCGTGTTCCATCTATGCCATACCTGTACTCTATTGCGCAAAAGAGTGGCATATGTGGTATTTCATGCTGTTGTGCCTGTTGCGGGTCGTGGCCCATGGTATAAAAAGGCTGAAGGAGAACGACCTGTAATGGGTGCCCCAGCAAATTTTTAGAAAAATGTTCCCGGTTCCTCTCAATTATCTCCGGGTTTCTAAAATGGATGCCATACCTGTACTCGCTTGTGCAAAAGGATGGCATATGTGGTGGTGTTTCCTACAGTTGTTTCTGTTGAGGGTGCTGGACCCTCTTATAAAAAGGCTGAAGGAGAGTGACCTGGAGTGGGTGTCCAAGCATGGTTTTTGGGGCAATTTCACTTTTCCAAACAATTATCTGTGGGTTTCTAAAATCAATGCCGTACCAGTACTCTATTGTTCAAAAGGATGCTATATGTTCTCTTTCCTGCTGGTATTTTGTTTGAGGGTCCTGGACCCTCTTATAAAAAGGCCTAAGGAGAAAGAGGTGTACTGGGTGTCCACTCAATTTTTTTTTCTATTTCACATTTGCCCAAACTTATCTCTGGGTTTGTAAAATCAATGCTGTACCTGTACTCTATTGTTCAAAAGGATGCCATATGTCCTCTTTCCTGCTGGTGTTTTGTTTGAGGGTCCTGGACCCTCTTATAAAAAGGCCTAAGGAGAAAGAAGTGTACTGGGTGTCCATCGAATCATTTGTTTGATTCAAATTCCTGGTTGCAACAAATTATCTCCCGGTTTCTAAAATCAATGCCTTTCCTGTAATCTAATTTTCAAAAGGATGCCATATGTCCTCTTTCCTGCTGCTGGTTTTGTTGAGGGTTCTGGAGCCTCTGCTAAAAAGGCCTAAGGATAAATAAGTGTACTGGGTGTCTAATCAATGTTTTTTGAGATTTCCCGGTTGCAACTAATTATCTCTGTGTTTCTAAAATCAATGCCTTTCCTGTAATCTATTATTCAAAAGGATGCCATATGTCCTCTTTCATGCTGTTGTTTCTGTTGAGGCTCCGGGAGCCTCTTAAGGATAAAGAAGTGTACTGGGTGTCCAATCAATGTTTTTTTCTATTTCCCGGTTCATATAAATGATCTCTGGGATTCTAAAATCAATGCCTTAACTGTAATCAATTGTTCACAAGGATGCCATATGTCCTCTTTCATGCTGTTGTTTCTGTTGAGGCTCCGGGACCCTCTTATAAAAAGGCCTAAGGATAAATAAGTGTACTGGGTGTCTAATCTATGTTTTTTTAGATTTCACAGTTGCAACAAATTATCCCCGGGTTTCTAAAATCAATGCCTTTCCTGTAATCTATTTTTCAAAAGGATGCCATATGTCCTCTTTCCTGCTGCTGGTTTTGTTGAGGGCCATGGAGCCTCTGCTAAAAAGGCCTAAGGATAAATAAGTGTACTGGGTGTCTAATCAAGGTTTTTTCTATTTCCTGGTTGCAACAAATTATCTCTCGGTTTCTAAAATCAATGCCTTAAATGTAATCTATTGTTCAAAAGGATGCCATATGTCCTCTTTCCTTTTGTTTTTTTGTTTTTCTCGGTATTTTTGTTTATTTTAGAAAATTTAATGCACTTATAGGTTCACTAAGATTATGACTTTGCACACTGCCATTTTCCATGCAGCATTTTGACATGTCTTGTGATATGACTAGAAGAATGGTATGTTTTGAATCTGCTGAGCATAATAATAATTAAAAAAAAATTTTTTAACTTGAGTTAATAACTGAAGCATGACTTCAGGAGTCAGGCGTGGTCCTAGGTAGTGATTGTTAGCAGATTATTTTCAATGCAAATTGCAATTGCCACAGCGTGCATAAAATGTGCGTCACCAGTCTCCAAATCTTACCTTTTTAATGCCAATTGATATTTCCACAGCTGGAACAACAGTAAATAACATGTGCGTCACCACAGTCTCCAAAGCTGTTGTCAGATGTATACAAAAACACTGATAAAGTATTCCTTTCGGGGCACAAAAAGATGGCTACCGGAACACTCCAGGAACTTCCCAAGAGTCACTGTCTTGTGTTTCTGGTGATGTTGGAGACATTTGTGTAGTGTACAGGGAGGCCCAAAATCCTCTCCATCTCTGTGCACCACAGGACAGGATGTCCTTGTCATCCATAAGCAAAGAAAATTGCTGGCATTTTCCTTGCTTCAAGAAGTTCAGCTTTTGTGGTGATAGTACAGACTTTAATAAACTCTGGTTTCCTACCATACTCAAGACAATCTTGTAGTTCAAGCTTCTGACTTGCTGTGGGAAACAGTGGCCTGTCCATACCAGGAAGATGATTTAGACAGAAGTAACAAGCTCTGCTTGCAGGTGACACATGTTTATCGTCAATCATCAAAGGGGTTGCGTGCAGAATATGGCAGATGGCCCCTTATTCACATGTTTGTCCAGAGCCACAACATTTGCAAACAGCCAGAAGAAAGGTCGGTTCTCACCAGCCTTAAGTTGCGCTTCATTTACCAAATGCTGATATTCAAAAAATAGACAAACAGTGCCTTAAAAAAGACATTTGCGATATGGATTCACCAGAGCAAGGTCATTGCAAGTACTTCCCACGATAACAAAATTAAAATGCCACAACTCCGCAATCTTCCCCTTCACATTATTATTGTCACACTCCCTTGTACTCCTATGCCCAGCTCCCTGCTCTTGTTTTTGTTGAGGGTCCTGGAGCCTCTGCTAAAAAGGCCTATGGATAAAGAAGTGTACTGGGTGTCTAATCAATGTTTTTTTCTATTTCCCGGTTGCAACTAATTATCTCTGGGTTTCTAAAATCAATGCCTTTCCTGTAATCTATTATTCAAAAGGATGCCATATGTCCTCTTTCATGATGTTTTTTCTGTTGAGGCTCCGGGAGCCTCTTATAAAAAGGCCTAAGGATAAAGAAGTGTACTGGGTGTCCAATCAATGTTTTTTTCTATTTCCCGGTTCAGATAAATTATCTCTGGGATTCATAAATCAATGCCTTTCCTGTAATCTATTTTTCAAAAGGATGCCATATGTCCTCTTTCATGCTGTTGTTTCTGTTGAGGCTCCTGAAGCCTCTTATAAAAAGGCCTAAGGATAAAGAAGTGTACTGGGTGTCCAATCAATTTTTTTTTCTTCTATTTCCCGGTTCATATAAATGATCTCTGGGATTCTAAAATCAATGCCTTAACTGTAATCAATTGTTCACAAGGATGCCATATGTCCTCTTTCATGCTGTTGTTTCTGTTGAGGCTCCGGGACCCTCTTATAAAAAGGCCTAAGGATAAAGAAGTGTACTGGGTGTCCAATCAATGTTTTTTTTTATTTCACAGTTGCAAAAAAATTATCTATGGCTTTCTAAAATCTATGCCTTACCTGTCATCTATTGTTCAAAAGGATGCCATATGTCTTCTTTCCTGCTGTTGTTTTTGTTGGGGGTCCGGAACACTATTCTAAAAAGGTCGAAGGAGAACGACCTGTACTGTACTGGGTGTCCAATCATGTTTTTGTTTTCAATTTCACGGTTCATAATAAATATCGCCGTGTAACTAAAATCAATGCCATACCTACTCTGCTGTTCAAAAGGATGGCATATGTGGTGTTTCATTCTGTTGTGGTTGTTGAGGGTCGTGGCCGTGGGACAGCGTATAAAACGGCTGAAGGAGAACAACCTGTACAGCCTTGCTCCTCTTTTTGGGCAGGCCAGCTCTTTGCATACATGCCCACAGACTCTGTAACGCATGCCTCTTTTAGGGAGAGGTGCAGCCATAATGCAGGGTCAGAACCTCTGCCTGCAACTGTTATACTTGATTTTGCGAAAGGAAGTAACCTTACCATGGTTTCCTGCACGCACGTATTGTTGTTATATTTTGGTGAGGGTAATCATGATGGCCATGTAGACCACCACGAGAGTCCTGGAAGTAACAGGGATGAGATGAAAGGGCTAAGAATAGTACTACTTAAAACAACTGAGTTAGCCATGGGTGTTAATCCAAGACCGCTTGGCTTTATTTTTGTTTTGGGTGTGGCTAATCATGCAGGCCATATAGAGCTGCCACCATTCGGTGTTGTATCAGCTATTTAACTAATAAGAACAGAACTACAAAAATACAACCAATGAAGGGCCTTATGAAGACTGAGCCAAGGTTGGATTGTAGTATTTGGTTAGGCTAATCATGATGGCCATGTAGACCACCACCGAGAGTCCTGGAAGTAACAGGGATGAGATGAAAGTGCTAAGAATAGTACTACTTGAAACAACCAAGTTAGCCATGGGTGTTAATCCAAGACCGCTTGGCTTTATTTTTGTTTTGGGTGCGGCTAATCATGCAGGCCATATAGAGCTGCCACCATTCGGTGTTGTATCAGCTATAAAAATAATAAGAAATGTGCTACCAAAATACAGCAAATGAAGGGCCTATGAAGACTGAGCAAAGGTTGGATTGTAGTATTTTGTTCGGCTAATCATGATGGCCATGTAGACCACCCGTAACAGGGATGAAAGTGCTAAGAATAGTACTAATTGAAACAACCGAGTTAGCCATGGGTGTTAGTCTAAGACCACTCGGCTTTTTTTTGGGTTTGGGTGCAGCTAATCATGAAGGCCAGATAGACCTGCCACCATTTGGTGTTGTAACAGGTATTAAACTGCAAAGAACAGTACTACTTAACACAACCTACTGACCATGGGTCCCAGAGCATATGTTTGGTTATTATATTTTGTAAGGGTAATCATGCAGGCCATATAGACCTCCACCGATAGGGTGAGTATGAGTAACAGCTATTAAAATGCTAAGGACATTACTAATTAACACAACATAGTTACCATGGGTCGCAGACCAAGAGCAGATGTCTTATTATTATATTTTGTATGGGTAATCATCCAGGCCGTATAGACCTCACCAAATAGGGGGAGTTACAGAGATTAAAGTGCTAAGAATGGTAGTACTTAAAACACAACCTAGTTAAAATGGGTACCAGACCGCATGTCTTATTATTATATTTTTTCAGGGTAATCAGGCAGGCCATATAGACCACCCCCGATAGGGGGGGTAACAGGGATTAAAGTGCTAAGAAAAGTACTAATTAACACAAGCTAGTTATCATGGGTCCAACACTGTGTTTCTTGATGTTATACTTTGTCAGGGTAATCATGCAGGCCATATAGACCTCCCTTGATAGGGGGAGTAACAGGGATTACAGTTATAAGAATAGTACTACTTAAACACAACCTAATTACCATGGGTCCAAGACCAGATGTTTTCTTATTATACTTTGTCAGGCTAATCATGCAGGCCATATAGAGCTCCAACAAAAGGGGGGGTAAGAGGGATTAAAGTGATAAGAAAAGTTTTACTTAACACAACAAAATTACCATGGGTCCCAGACCGCGTGTCTTGTTGTTATACTTTGTCAGGGTAAAAATAACCGCCATATAGACCTCCACCAATAGGGGGAGTTACAGGGCTGAAAGTGCGAAGAATAGTACTACTTAACACAACCTAGTTGGGTCCAAGACCGCATGTTTAATTATTAGACTTTATCAGGGTAATTATATATATAGCAAATCTATCTATTTCTCTTCTATCGATTCTATCTAACTATCAATCTATGTATATCTATCTATCCTATCTATCAATCTATCTTCTGTCCGGGATGTTTTGAGACAGCCACTTGTGTTTCTGACAAATTTGAAGTAGGAGGACAGAACAATCATCTTCTTCCATCTCCCGGTTCCACAAATGAAGGCCATATAGACCTCATCTGATAGGGGGAGTAACAGGTTGTAGTAAAATGTTAAGAATATTACTACTTAACACACCACGGGTCACAGACCACATGTCTTATTGTTATACTCTGTCAGGGAAATTATATATATTTCAAATCAATTTATTTATATATCAAATCGATCAAACTATCAAACGTATCGATCAAATGTAGATTGCATCTATTGATCGATGTAATTCGTATCTATAAAATGTATATTACATATTTTGGTTGATGTCATTCGTATCTATAAAATGTATATTGCATCTATGATTCGATAACATTCGTATCTATCAAATGTATATTGCATCTATTGATCGATGTAATTCGTATCGATCGAATGTATATTGCATCTATTGAGCTATGTACAGTGTATCGATCATATGTATATTGCATCGATTGAGCTATGTAATCTATGTATCTATCAAATCTATCTATCTCGTGGTTGTGCAAGTGGACTGTTTGCGGTTGATTGCGGTGCGTAACACGTGGAGTTTGCTCTGTCACTGTGATGCGGCCGTAACCCTTACACTACCTGATAGATACGACATCATAACTGATGTTTTAAAGCACGTTATTGCAAACAATTTGGGAATGTTAGTTGATTTAGGCCCATTATGGGTTAAAAGCAGACTCTGCATAAAATATGTAATTTTCCATGGGAGTTTTCCCCCTCCAGCATGCCACAGTCCAGGTGTTAGTACCCTTGAAACAACTTTTCCAAGTGCTATATGAATATAGGGATAGGGATATGGGATGAAGATACTTGCTATATCAAGCAGCCAAAGCTGAAAATTAAGGGAGGGTGGTATGAGCTGTAACATACGGGGAAGGGGGGTGCCTAAATATAATAGTAGAGGGTGAGTTCTCCAAAAATGTTAAATATCAAAGTGAAAGTGAGAACTATAAGGGATTGTAGTCTAGGGAACTATAGGATAGTAACCTTTGGAGGAGAAAAGTAAACGTGGGTGAGAGGGTATAACCAGTAGTTAGACTTATAATGGTTATCTCTCGCATGGAGAGTATTACTTAAGCTCAACGGAAAAACATCATATATAACATTAAACAATTCAGTATACATTATGAAAACCAGAAAAACACAATCAAAAGTGAACATGATAGAAGGTCGTTACATTGACAGTATGAGATTAACCTTTATTTAACTAGCATAATTGAGGTGGAGGCTTAAAAGGTATCAAGCAGCCTTAGACAGGTAGGAGAATAAATTAAATAGTCCAAGGAGCCTGTGATGGCGGATGTTGGAGTCTGCCTTCTATTAGTGTTAGAGCTTTTAGACTAGAAAATACGAGCATGTGAGCATTGTCTCGCTCCCCTTTCTGGTTGCCTCCTTTCTCCATTTTTTTTTTCCCCTTACCTTCTCTCCTCCTTTTCAACATCATCTGTCAGTGCTAGAGAAAGTGGGGGCTGTCAACCGGATAACATGTTCATGTAAAATATGAGGTAATATTCTACAAAGATAGGATATTTAATTTTATAACTCAATAATAAAAAGAGGTCTAGCCTGTTACAAAGAAGAGACTGACCTATTCTAGAGTGTGCCTGAGAGATGTAAATACATTACGTGTACTATCTGTTGTGTGATGACTCAAAAAAAAAAAAGATGGGTGCCACACACTTAGAGCGGCCACAAGGTGTAAGGAAATAAAAATAGAATTTCTGGGTTATAACATAAGAACATTAGCATGAAAGAACAACAATATAAGAACCGGCAACATAATAAACAGAAAAATAAAACACATTACATTATCCACTGCCCAACTGATTGATCATGCGGACTCCAGAGGGTGAGATTATCAAGTGCATCTCACTAGGAAAGATAATAAGGACCAGTTATTAAGAAGCAGAGTGTCTTTCACACTGTGGATGAAGTGAAGGGTCCCCTTGTATGGAAGAAATCTCTTTTCTTTTAGCTTGATAGTTGAATCGTTGCGGGAGAGGACGCCATTCTAGGGCAGCAACATTAAAGGGACACTGTAAGTAAATATTTTCTATGCCTGTTACTAACTAACTACCCCAAATACGCTTTTTATCAATAGCATTTCATTAACATATCTCTACCGTATATCAGAAATCTTGTCTGCAAATTTAATTGTTTTCCAAACCCACTCCGTGGGTATCCTTTGCTCTGTACCAATCCGTTTACAATACCTAGGTTTCAAAATGGCGCTTTAAACACAAAGTTATTGGTTTAAGTATTTTCAACATGCAGTGCTGAAAATAGTGGGCAGGATAACGTGACAGCATCGGCGAATAAAAGATATAACTTTTAGAACGTTATGAAACTTCGTTTTGGAGAAAATATAGGTCAGTAGGTTTTAATTAATGTTTATTAACTTTAATATGTTAGTTGTTTAGCTTAAAAATTATAACAGAAAGTAATCCTTTAAGCTTCTCAGGTTGGGCCGTAGAACTTTTAGGTTCATTTTGAGAGCGAAGAAGGCCGGCAGAGAGAAGAATTTTGCATCCTTGTTCAGGAGTGGAAACAATGTGTGACCGGTCCTCTATCTGGAAGAATAACTTGACCGGGAAGCCCCATCTATATTTAATATTGTTTTTGCCTAGGGTCTGGGTTACTTGCTGAAAAGAGCGCCTTTTATTTAGCGTAAGTGTAGACAAGTCAGGGAAGATCTGGATAGTTTGGTATGGGTCTTTTAGTTGTTTGTTTTGGTAGGAAGCTCTAAGTAATTTCTCCTTGAACGTGAAGTAGTATAATCTGAGAATTACGTCCCTGGGAGAACCGGAAGGAGCATTTCTTGGCCGCAGGGCCCGGTGGGCTCTATCAATCAAAGCCTCTTGTTCTTGAACTGAGCCAAGCAATTCTTTAAACAACTCTAAGAGGTATTTGGTAAGCTCAGTTGTGCCCACTTCCTCCAGGATGCAGCGGATTCTAATTTTATTACAGCGGGACCTATCCTCTAGGTCCGCCAACTTTGACTCTAAGTCCGTGATCATTTCTGCTAGGGACTGTGTGTACGCTAAGAGGTTAGAATGGTCCAAGTGAAGGTCCTCTTGTTTTTTTTCCAAATTTTCAGTTCTTTCCCCTAGTAGGGAGATATCTCTTTTCAGTTCCGAGACTGAGGCTTTGAGCTCTTGTTTAAGAGAAGAATGGTGGGAGTCCATCTTGTCTGAGAGATCTTTAATAGAATCCAAAATAGAAGAGTGTGGGGTCTGTAATCTTTCAGCTGAATGAGAAGTAGATCTATGGAGCTCTTTAGTAGAGGTCAGCGACACTCTAGAATCCTCATCTGACAAATCTTGCTCATATGGGGTCTTATTCAGAAAGTGATCCGAAAGGATCCTCTTTGGTAGATCCGTATGTTTAGGTTTCTTTTTCTGAGAATGAGACATATTATGTCTAGGATAGATAGTGATGACCAAAATTCTAATGAGATAGAGACACAGTAGTCTCCTATGTTATGTAGCAGTTGGAGAACAAAGATTCGGCACCCCCCCTGCAGAGTGCGCCCAGCACATCATCGTGCCTAGAGAGTAAGTTTTGAAATGGGGGTGCGGTCTGTTAAAATCGTGCCTTATCTATAGCTTAAATGTGGGTAGCTAGATATCGCTGACTGAGCTCTGCCTCTCTCACCAGGGGCGTGTGCTCTCCCTGAGCAGGTTAGGAAAAAGGACCGTGGGATATGACCCGTGGGTAAAGGAGGCCCATGGGAAAGGGAGGTGGGGAGGCAGATAAAGTCAATACAGTGAGAGTGTATTTGGCTAAAATTTCCAATGCTTCAAAGCTTCACAATACAACAATAAGATAAGTGTCTGTAAAAGGAGGGCACTATTTCTTGAAACTGATGTATTGGTGTCTTAAACCTGTAGGTACAGTTCATCAAATTATGTAGCTTGAGGCTATTATTACAATGTCCTTGAGCGTTATGAAGTCTTGTCTATAAAGTCTCAATAGAATAAAGTTTTGCTGTTCGCAACTATTTAGTAGCTGCTAGCATAGATAATGAATGAGGCCCCTTAATCTGAATGAGTGTTACTTGAGATAGACTCAGTAGGTATAATCCAAGCTTCTATAGTATGATGGATTGGTGACTTAGTCCCAAAGTTTCATATAAGAGGGTGATAATAACTGTGTTGTAACTGCAGTTCAGCTCAAGAGGTGTTTTAAACCAAGTCACAGCTCATCAAAATAAAATCTTCCTCTGATCCTATTATAGCAGACACTCTCAGCTGCGACCAATTTTAAACGTCTCTTGTCTGTTAGAGATAGAGTCATGGACATTGAATCTATTCAGAAGCCTAAAAAGGTGACCCTTGTCTGAGGAATCAAGAAACTTGTTGGTAAATTGATCCTCCAACCATGTTTCCGAAGAAACAACAATAGTTGATTTGTGTGAGATTCTGCAGTATGTAAAGACTGAGCTAGTACCAAGATATCGTCCAAATAAGGAAATACCACAATACCCTGTTCTCTGATTACAGATAATAGGGCACCCAGAACCTTTTAAAAGATCCTTGGAGCTGTTGCTAGGCCAAATGGAAGAGCAACAAATTGGTAATGATTGTCTAGAAAAGAGAATCTCAGAAACTGATAGTGTTCTGGATGAATTGGAATATGAAGGTATGCATCCTGCAAGTCTATTGTGGACATATAATGTCCTTGCTGAACAAAAGGCAGAATAGTCCTTATAGTCACCATCTTGAAAGTTGGTACGCTTACATAACGATTCAAAATTTTCAGATCCGGAACTGGTCTGAATAAATTTTCTTTCTTTGGTACAATGTATAGGTTTGAATAAAACCCCAAACCTTGTTCCTGAGGAGGAACTGGCATGATTACCCCTGAAGATTCCAGGTCTGAAACTTCAGAAAAGCCTGAGCTTTTACTGGATTTACAGGGATGCGTGAGAGAAAAAATCTCACAGGAGGTCTTACTTTGAATCCTATTCAATACCCTTGAGAGACAATGCTCTGAATCCAATGATTTTGGACAGATTTTATCAAAAAATCCTTGAAAAACCTTAATCTGCCCCCTACCAGCTGAGCTGGAATGAGGGCCGCACCTTCATGCGGACTTAGGGGCAGACTTTGGTTTCCTAAATGGCTTGGATTTATTCCAATTTGAGGAAGGTTTCCAATTGGAAGCAGATTCCTTTGTAGGAGGATTGAGTTTTTGTTCCTTATTCTGAGGAAAGGAACGAAAATGGTTAGAAGCCTTAGATTTACCCTTAGGTTTTTTTATCCTGAAGCAGAGAAACTCCTTTTCCTCCAGTGATAGTTGAAATAATAGAATCCAACTGAGAACCTAATAAATTATTAACTTGGAAAGAAAGAGATAGTAATCTAGATTTAGATGTCATATCAGCATTCCAAGATTTAAGCCACAAAGCTCTTCTAGCTAATACAGCTAAAGACATGGATCTAACATCAATTTTGATAATATCAAAAATGGCATCACAAATAAAATTATTATCATGTTGCAGTAAGCGAGTAATGCTAGATATGTCAGGATCAAATTCTCGTTGCGCTAAATTCTCCAAACAAAAAGTTGAGGCAGCCGCAACATCAGCCAAAGAAATAGCAGGTCTGAGAAGATGACCTGAATATAAATAGTCCTTCCTTAGAAAAGATTCAAGCTTCCTATCTAAAGGATCCTTAAAGGAAGTACTATCTTCCATAGGAATAGTGGTACGTTTAGCAAGAGTAGAAATCGCCCCATCAACTTTGGGGATTTTTTCCCAAAACTCTATAGATTTTGCTGGTAAAGGATACAATTTTTTAAACCTTGAAGAAGGAATAAAAGAAGTACCTGGCTTATTCCATTCCCTAGAAATCATATCAAAAATAGCCCCAGGAATAGGAAAAACCCCTGGGGAAACCACAGGAGGTTTAAAAACAGCATTTAAACGTTTATTAGACTGAACGTCAATAGGACTGGTTACCTCAATATCCAAAGTAATTAACACTTCTTTTAATAAAGAACGCATATACTCTATTTTAAATAAATAAGTAGATTTGTCAGTGTCAATGTCTGAGGAAGGATCTTCTGAATCAGATAGATCCTCATCAGAAGAGGATAAATTATTATGTTGCTGGTCATTTGAAATTTCATCAGCTAAATGAGAAGTTTTAAAAGTCCTTTTACGTTTATTAGAAGGTGGAAATGCAGACAAAGCCTTCAGAATAGAATCAGTAACAAATTCTTTAAAATTTACAGGTATATCATGCACATTAGAAGTTGAAGGAACTGCAACTGGCAATGTACTATTACTGATGGAAACACTAACTGCATGTAAAAGTTTATCATGACAACTATTACAAATGACATTTGGTGGAATAATTTCTACAATTTTACAACAAATGCACTTAGCTTTGGTAGAACCGATGTCAGGCAGCAATGTTCCAGCAGAAACTTCTGAGGCAGGATCAGATTGGGACATCTTGCTCAATGTAAGAGAAAAAACAACATATAAAGCAAAATTATCTATTTCCTTATATGACAGTTTCAGGAATGGGAAAAAATGCAAAAGCATAGGCCTCTGATAGAGAAAAAAGCAAGAGGCAAACATCAATGGGGTATTGAAATAATGAAAAAAATAACCGGAAATGACACACTCGCGTCACTAATGACGCTGTCGTGTGAAAGGTCTCGGCATCACGTATGACACCAGAAATGACGAAGTTGCGTTATAAATGTATTTTTTCGCGCCAAAAATATTTTCGCGCCAAGAATGACGCAATAAAGTTTAGCATTTGATGCACCCGCGGGCCTAATACCCGCAATAGCAAGAAGTAGTCAATTGAAAAAAAAAAAGACTAAACCCCAGGTAAGAAATACATTTCTTAAAATGTTTAAATTCCCCAAATATGAAACTGACAGTCTGCTGAAGGAAATACATGAACCTGACTCATGGCAAATATAAGTACAATACATATATTTAGAACTTTATATAAATACATAAAGTGCCAAACCACAGTTGAGGTGTCTTAAGTAATAAAAAACATACTTACCCAAAGACACCCATCCACATATAGCACATAGCCAAACCAGTACTAAAACAGTTATTAGTAGAGGTAATGGTAAATTGAGAGTATATCGTCAATCAGAAAAGGGAGGTAGGAGATGAATCTCTACGACCGATAACAGAGAACCTATGAAATAGACCCCCATTAGGGAAATCATCGTATTCAAATAAGTGATACTCCCTTCACGCCCCTCTGAAATTCGCTGTACTCTGAGAGGAATCGGGCTTCAACAATGCTGAGAAGCGCATATCAACGTGGAAATCTTAGCACAAACTTACTTCACCACCTCCATAGGAGGCAAAGTTTGTAAAACTGAATTGTGGGTGTGGTGAGGGGTGTATTTATAGGCATTTTGAGGTTTGGGAAACTTTGCCCCTCCTGGTAGGATTGTATATCCCATATGTCACTAGCTCATGGACTCTTGCCAAATACATGAAAGAAATTCATATTTTAAGGTATTAATCTGATAACCAGAGATAGAACAAAACATTTGTATTGTATATAATAACCGCTATTTCTAAATTTAAATCTTTAATAAATAAAAGATCATCTGCGTCTCAAAGTAATTTAAACTTACTTTTACCTATAGATATTCCTCTAATATTCCTTTTAAATTTAATGGCTAATGGCTCAATAGCCATATTAAATAGAAGAGGTGAGATTGGGCATCCTTGGCGTGTCCCTTTAGCTAGCTCAAAACTATCTGTCCTTATCCCATTTATTAAGAGGGAGGTGGATGCTTTGCTATAAACTGATTTGATCAAATCTGGGAATTGATTTTTGATCCCGAAACGTTCGAGTACAGTGAACAAGTAATTCCACGTTTTGGAATCGAATGCTTTTTGCGCATTGATAGATAATACAGTGGCGTTTTGTAGGACCCCCTTCTTCCTCTCCTCTTTACTGAGATTCCAGCAAGAATCTAATATTAAAAATACTTTACGCAAGTTAACAGAGGGATTTCGGTTGGTCTATATTTATCAAAGCCTAAATTACTTTTTTCAATCTTTTGGCTAAATTACTAGTTAACAGTTTATAATCCGCATTAAGTAATGAAATGGGCCTGTATGAATCCATAGACTCAGGATTTTTCCATTTTTTATGAATTAAAGTTACTAGTGACCCAGCAAAATATCGCAATGGGGTTTCTCCTTTTGTAAAGTAACTATTAAATAGATCTGTTAAAGTAGTAGCTATATTTTCTTTTAAAATGTTATAGAATACCCCAGGTAATAAATCTGGTCCTGCTGCTTTGTTGAGTTTGATATTGTCTATAGCTTGCTGTACTTCCATATAAGAGATTGGAGCATTTATATAATGGAAACTTTCGGATTTAATAAAGGGGAGAGGGGTCCCTTGCCAAAATATGGATTTATTTATAGAATCTACCTCCGGAGAGGAATATAAAAAATTTTAAAAAGTAAAAAAAAAAACCTCTTCCTGGATCTTTTTAGACTATTCGTAAGCTATTACCCACTTGGATCTGTACCCTTTAAGGACACAGCTTTCAGTTTGCTCAATTGTTTTATGACGGAAAAATTCCGTCATATGTCCTTAAGAGGTTAATAGAGTTCTGTTTCTCCTTTGAATTAACAAATTTGGCTAGAAGTTTACCTATCTTGTAACAAAATCTATAATTTCTCTTGTAAGGTGTATCCAGTCCACGGATCATCCATTACTTGTGGGATATTCTCATTCCCAACAGGAAGTTGCAAGAGGACACCACAGAAGAGCTGTAATATAGCTCCTCCCCTAACTGTCATAGCCAGTCATTCTCTTGCAACTCTCAACAAGCAAGGACGTTGTAGGAGAGAGTGGTTAAATATAGCTAGTTTATTTTCTTCAATCAAAAGTTTGTTATTTTTAAATAGTACCGGAGTTGTGCTATTTTATCTCAGGCAGTAAATAGAAGAAGAATCTGCCTGAGGTTTCTATGATCTTAGCAGGTTGTAACTAAGATCCATTGCTGTTCTCACATATGTCTGAGGGGATTACACAGATGAGGTAACTTCAGCGAGAGAATGGCGTGCAATTTTTTCTAGAGATGGAAAACACTAGAAAATGCTGCTGATACCGGATTAATGTAAGTTAAGCCTGAATACAGTGATTAATAACGACTGGTATCATGCTTACTCCCAGGGGTAATACCCTTATGATATTGCAATATAAAACGTTTGCTGGCATGTTTAATCATTTTTATATATGCTTTGGTGATAAAACTTTATTGGGGCCTAGTTTTTTCCACATGGCTGTCTTAAATTTTGACTAGAAACCTGAGGCTTTCCACTGTTGTAGTATAAAAAGTTACAGTTGGTGCACTTAAAATTACAGACTGTGACATCCAGCTTCCCTCAAAGGCCCTCTGAATGCTATAGGACATCTCTAAAGGGCCCAAAGGCTTTCCAAAGTCGTTTATTGGGGAAGGTAGGGCCACAGCTTGCTGTGGCAGTTGGTTGTGACTGTTAAAAAAACGTCTATTTCAGGGGTTTTTTTTATCCGTTTTTTGAACTAAGGGGTTAATCATCCATTTGCAAGTGAGTGCAATGCTCTGTTAGCCTATTATACACACTGTAAAAATTTCGTTTGATTTACTGCTTTTTTTCACTGTTTTTCAAATTCTGACAAAATTTGTTTCTCTTAAAGGCACAGTACCTTTTTTATATTTGCTTGTTAACTTGATTTAAAGTGTTTTCCAAGCTTGCTAGTCTCATTGCTAGTCTGTATAAACATGTCTGACATAGAAGAAACTCCTTGTTTATTATGTTTAAAAGCCATGGTAGAACCCCCTCTTAGAATGTGTACCAAATGTACTGATTTCGTTTTATGCAATAAAGATCATTTTCTGTCTTTAAAAAAATTATCACCAGAGGAATCTGACGAGGGGGAAGTTATGCCGTCTAACTTTCCCCACGTGTCAGACCCTTTGACTCCCGCTTAAGGGACTCACGCTCAAATGACGCCAAGTACATCTAGGGCGCCCATAGCGTTTACTTTACAAGACATGGTGGCAGTCATGGATAATACACTGTCAGCTGTATTAGCCAGATTACCTGAACTTAGAGGTAAGTGAGATAGCTCTGGGGTGAGACAAAATGCAGAGCATACTGACGCTTTAAGAACCATGTCTGATACTGCCTCACAATATGCAGAAGCTGAGGAAAGAGAGCTTCAGTCAGTGGGTGATGTTAATGACTCAGGAAAGATACCTGATTCTAATATTTCTGCATTTAAATTTAAGCTTGAACACCTCCGCGTGTTGCTTAGGGAGGTTTTAGCTGCTCTGAATGACTGTGATACCATTGCAGTGCCAGAGAAATTGGGTAGACTAGATAAATACTATGCAGTGCCGGTGTGTACTGATGTTTTTCCAAATACCTAAAAGGTTTACAGAAATTATTAATAAGGAATGGGATAGACCAGGTGTGCCGTTCTCTTCCCCTCCTATTTTTAGAAAAATGTTTCCAATAGACGCCACCACACGGGACTTATGGCAGACAGTCCCTAAGGTGGAGGGAGCAGTTTCTACTCTAGTAAAGCGTTCTACTATCCCTGTCGAGGACAGTTGTGCTTTTTTTTTTAGATCCAATGGATAAAAAATTAGAGGTTACCTTAAGAAAATATTTATTCAACAAGGTTTTATCCTACAGCCCCTTGAATGCATTGCCCCTGTCACTGCTGCTGCGGCGTACTGGTTTGAGTCTCTGGAAGAGGCTTTACAGGTAGACTCCATTGGATGACATACTTGGCAAACTTAGAGCACTTAAGCTAGCCAATTCTTTTATTCTGATGCCATTGTTTATTTGACTAAACTAACGGCTAAGAATTCTGGTTTTGCTATACAGGAGCGCAGAGCGATATGGCTTAGATCATGGTCAGCTGACGTGACTTCAAAATCTAAGCTACTTAACATTCCCTTCAAGGGGCAGACCATATTCGGGCCTGGTTTGAAGGAGATTATTGCTGATATCACTGGAGGAAAAGGTCATGCCCTTCCTCAGGACAGGTCCAAATCTAGGGCCAAACAGTCTAATTTTCGTGCTTTTCGAAACTTCAAGGCAGGTGCGACATCAACTTCCTCTAATGCTAAACAAGAGGGAACTTTTGCTCAATCCAAGACGGTCTGGAGACCAATCCAGACCTGGAAAAAAGTTAAGCAGGCCAAAAAGCCTGCTGCTGCCTCTAAGACATCATGAAGGAATGGCCCCCTCTCCGGTAACGGATCTAGTAGGGGGCAGACTTTCACTCTTCGCCCAGGCGTGGGCAAGAGATGTTCAGGATCCCTGGGCGTTGGAAATTATATCCCAGGGATATCTCCTGGACTTCAAAGCTTCCCCCCCAAAAGGGAGATTTCACCTTTCACAATTATCTGCAAACCAGATAAAGAGAGAGGCATTCTTACACTGTGTACGAGACCTCCTAGTTATGGGAGTGATCCATCCAGTTCCAAAGGAGGAACAGGGACAGGGTTTTTACTCAAATCTGTTTGTGGTTCCCAAAAAAGAGGGAACCTTCAGACCAATTTTGCATCTAAAGATCTTAAACAAATTCCTCAAAGTTCCATCATTCAAGATGGAAACTATTCGTACCATTCTACTAATGATCCAGGAGGGTCAATATATGACTACAGTGGATCTAAAGGATGCTTATCTTCACATTCCGATACACAAAGATAATCATCGGTTTCTCAGGTTTGCCTTTCTAGACAGGCAATACCAGTTTGTAGCTCTTCCCTTTGGATTAGCTACAGCCCCAAGAATCTTTACAAAGGTTCTAGGGTCGCTTCTGGCGGTCCTAAGGCCGCGGGGCATAGCAGTAGCCCCTTATTTAGATGACATCCTGATACAGGCGTCAAACTTCCAAATTGCCATGTCTCATACGGATGTAGTTCTGGCATTTCTGAGGTCGCATGGGTGGAAAGTGAACAAGGAAAAGAGTTCTCTATCCCCACTCACAAGAGTTTCCTTTCTAGGGACTCTGATAGATTCTGTAGAAATGAAAATTCACCTGACGGAGTCCAGGTTATCAAAGCTTCTAAATTCCTGCCTGGTTATTCATTCCATTCCGCACCCTTTGGTGGCTCAGTGTATGGAAGTAATCGGCTTAATGGTAGCGGCAATGGACATAGTGCCGTTTGCACGCTTACATCTCAGACCGCTGCAACTATGCATGCTCAGTCAGTGGAACTGGGATTACACAGATTTGTCCCCTCAACTGAATCTGGACCAAGAGACCAGGGATTCTCTTCTCTGGTGGCTATCTCGGGTCCATTTGTCCAAAGGTATGACCTTTCGCAGGCCAGATTGGACAATTGTAACAACAGATGCCAGCCTTCTAGGTTGGGGTGCAGTCTGGAATTCCCTGAAGGCTCAGGGATCGTGGACTCAGGAGGAGTCTCACCTTCCAATAAATATTCTGGAACTAAGAGCGATATTCAATGCTCTTCAGGCTTGGCCTCAGTTAGCAACTCTGAGGTACATCAGATTTCATTCGGACAACATCACGACTGTAGCTTACATCAACCATCAAGGGGGAACAAGAAGTTCCCTAGCGATGTTAGAAGTTTCAAAAATAATTCGCTGGGCAGAGATTCACTCTTGCCACCTATCAGCTATCCATATCCCAGGTTTAGAGAACTGGGAGGCGGATTTTCTAAGTCGTCAGACTTTTCATCCGGGAGAGTGGGAACTCCATCCGGAGGTTTTTGCACAACTGATTCATCGTTGGGGCAAACCAGAACTGGATCTCATGGCGTCTTGCCAGAACGCCAAGCTTCCACGTTACGGATCCAGGTCCAGGGATCCCAAGGCGACACTGATAGATGCTCTAGCAGCGCCCTGGTCTTTCAACCTGGCTTATGTGTTTCCACCATTTCCTCTGCTCCCTCGACTGATTGCCAAGATCAAGCAGGAGAGAGCATCGTTGATTCTGATAGCACCTGCGTGGCCACGCAGGACCTGGTATGCAGATCTAGTGGACATGTCATCCTTTCCACCATGGTCTTTGCCTCTGAGACAGGACCTTCTACTTCAGGGTCCTTTCAACCATCCAAATCTAATTTCTCTGAGGCTGACTGCCTGGAGATTGAACGCTTGATTTTATCAAAGCGTGGCTTCTCTGAGTCAGTTATTGATACCTTAATACAGGCACGAAAGCCTGTCACCAGGAAAATTTAACATAAGATATGGCGTAAATATCTTTATTGGTGTGAATCCAAGGGTTACTCATGGAGTAAGGTCAGGATTCCCAGGATATTATCTTTTCTCCAAGAAGGTTTGGAAAAAGGATTGTCAGCTAGTTCCTTAAAGGTACAGATTTCTGCTCTGTCTATTCTTTTGCACAAGCGTCTGGCAGATGTTCCAGACGTTCAGGCATTTTGTCAGGCTTTAGTTAGAATCAAGCCTGTGTTTAAACCTGTTGCTCCACCATGGAGCTTAAATTTGGTTCTTAAGGTTCTTCAAGGAGTTCCGTTTGAACCTCTTCATTCCATAGATATCAAACTTTTATCTTGGAAAGTTGTTTTTTTTTTGGCAGCTATTTCCTCGGCTCGTAGAGTCTCTGAGCTAACTGCCTTATAATGTGATTCTCCTTATCTGATTTTTCATACGGATAAGGTAGTCCTGCGTACCAAACCTGGGTTCTTACCTAAGGTGGTATCTAACAAGAATATCAATCAAGAGATTGTTGTTCCATCCTTGTGTCCTAATCCTTCTTCGAAGAAGGAACGTCTATTACACAATCTGGACGTGGTCCGTGCTTTAAAGTTTTACTTACAAGCTACTAAAGATTTTCGGCAAACATCTGCTTTGTTTGTTGTCTACTCTGGACAGAGGAGAGGTCAAAAGGCTTTGGCAACCTCTCTTTCTTTTTGGCTAAGAAGTATAATCTGCTTAGCCTATGAGACTGCTGGACAGCAGCCTCCTGAAAGGATTGCAGCTCATTCCACTAGAGCTGTGGCTTCCACTTGGGCTTTTAAAAATGAGGCTTCTGTTGAACAGATTTGCAAAGTGGAGACTTGGTCTTCGCTTCATACTTTTTCAAAATTTTACAAATTTGATACTTTTGCTTCTTCGGAGGCTATATTTGGGAGAAAGGTTTTACAGGCAGTGGTCCCTTCCATTTAAGTACCTACCTTGTCCCTCCCTTCATCCGTGTACTTTAGCTTTGGTATTGGTATCCCACAAGTAATGGATGATCCGTAGACTGGATACACCTTACAAGAGAAAACACAATTTATGCTTACCTGATAAATTTATTTCTCTTGTGGTGTATCCAGTCCACAGCCTGTCCTGTCATTTTAAGGCAGGTAATTTTTAAATTTAAACTACAGTAACCACTGCACCCTATGGTTCCTCCTTTCTCGGCTTGTTTTCGGTCGAATGACTGGCTATGACAGTTAGGGGAGGAGCTATATTACAGCTCTGCTGTGGGTGTCCTCTTGCAACTTCCTGTTGGGAATGGGAATATCCCACAAGTAATGGATGATCCATGGACTGGATACACCACAAGAGAAATACATTTATCAGGTAAGAATAAATTGTGTTATTGTGCTCTATTTCTTAGATCACTTATGGTGTTTTTCTGTTCAGAGATCACTTCCCACTCAGCTCTTGCTTTCTTATCTATCCCAATTCTCTTTATTGGGACAGCCAATATATACGTTATATCTATTTTTCAGATACCTAGAAGTAACCACTTTTCTCCATTCTCTTTGTCAGCTTCCCAAAAAAACCTCATGTTTATGTTTGCATGATTGATTATCTTTTTTATAGATATACCAATTCTGAGTAAGCCATTTCTTAAATTTAAAATTGGATGCAAGAAACCTGGGAAATCTAAAACTTTGTTATATCATTTATTTTCTCTCCCCCAAGACATTTTCAATGAGATTATAGCGTGATCTGAGAGTGTAAAGTCCCCTATCTCTGTTTCTGGATTCAAACTAAAAACTCTATCTGAGGTTAAAAAAAAAAAAATCTAATCTAGAAAAGGATTTATATTTCTTAGATTCGCATGTAAATGATCTCGTATTTGGATTAAAAAGGCGCCAAATTCTACTTAGATTTAAAGCATTGCAAAAAAATTGTAAGTGATTTTATTGTTGTCCTTCTCATTTTCCTCTTTTTGTCGATATTGCTAAAATGTGATCTGCCTAAGTTATTAAACACCATATTGAAGTCGCCGACTACTATCAAATTAGAATCATGAACTCATATAATTTACTCTTAAGATCTGACCTATTGGGGCCATAAACATTGCAAAGTACAAATACCTTGTCCTTTATTTGTAATTTAATTGTAATATATCTCTTGTTTGGGTCTATAACTTTATGTATAATTTGATATTCAAGATTGCGATGAAAAAGTATCGCCACTCCCCTTTTCCTTGATGAACATGGAGTAGCTATTATCTTGTGTACCCAGTTAGATTTCAATTTTTCATTTTCTACTTTGGTTAGATGCATCTCTTGAATTAACGCAATATCTGCTCTCTTTTTAAGGGATGTCAAAATACGTTTCCGTTTTATTGGGCTAATACCCCCCAACGTTCCAAGACACAATTTTTATAGTAGCCATATTTAATTACATAAAAGTTATCAATAAGAAAGTGATATAGTAATAACTTACCTAACTCCAGAGGTGGAGTGAGAGTTTGAGGGAAACAAGAGAGAAGAGAGGGGGGAGGGAAGGGGGAAAGAGAAAAAAAGGGGGAAGTGGTAAATCATTAAAAACAAATATTTAAGTTTAATATTCTTCTTAGTTTCCATTTTTGTTGTTTAACCTTAGCTTAAAAACAAAAACATGGTTAATTGCCATTGGAGTTACAATTCTTTTGCAAACATTCCAGAGCTTTCTGGCTAGATTTTAATATGGTTATTTTATCATTTATGATTACTTTAATATTTACTAGATAAATCATTCTAGCAAAGAGACCCACGTTCACTAGTTTGGTGCAAAAAGGGGCCATTTCTTTCCTTTTAGCCAAAGTTTGTGCAGCGTAGTCCTAGAATAGTAAAATTCTATTTTGCTCTATTTCCAAGCTATTGCTTCCTCTGTAAGCTCTTAAAATGGCAATCTTATTTTATAAATGTAAGAACTTTATCATAACAGGTCTTCGCTGTACAGAGTTATCCGTCATTGGTTTCATTGGACCTGTTCTATGTGCTCTCTCTATTAGAATAGCCCTTTCTTGTGTTTTTATACCTAATGCTTGCAGTAGTGTGATAGAGGCAAAGAGCATCAGATCTTGGAAGGCAGCACTCTCAGGAAGACCTATAACCCTAAGGTTATTCCTGCGAGATCAGTCCTCCAATTCCTCAATCTTCCTGTGAATATCTGTCATTTGGTTACTATGTGTATCTTCTATGTCTGATATCCTGTTTTCGGCCTCTGATAATCTTGCTATAAACTGTTTAGTTTCTGCAGATAATACAGCTACATCATGTCTTATCTGTTCCTATTGTGGTAATAATAAATAGCCACTTGTTTGGATATTTCAATTATGTTTACAGAGCTTATAGCCGAGCTGCCTGTATCCATCCTAATTTCTGTACTAGTCTCTAGGTTGGTCCTAGTTGTTTTTTTATCTTTATTTTTAACAGGCATTGCAGGTGATTTGTTAGGGAAATAGCTTTCCATATATAGTGACTAGTGAACTAGTGAATAAATTATGACAAAGTAAATTTGATGAGGGAAAAAAGAAAAAAAAAAAAGAAAAAAAAAGAAAATGGAAAAAAAACTTAAATTATGCTTACCTGATAATTTTCTTTTCTTCCGACGGGGAGAGTCCACAGCTGCATTCATTACTTTTGGTAATTCAGAACCTGGCCACCAGGAGGAGGCAAAGACACCCCAGCCAAAGGTTTAAATACCGCCCCCACGTTCCTCATCCCCCAGTCATTCTGCCAAGGGAACAAGGAACAGTAGGAGAAATATCAGGGTGAAAAAAGTGCCAGAAGAATAAAATAAACGGCCGCCCCATATAAGAACATGGGCGGGGAGCTGTTGACTCTCCCTATCAGAAGAAAAGAAAATGATCAGGTAAGCATAATTTAACTTTTTCTTCTTAAACGGGGAGAGTCCACAGCTGCATTCATTACTTTTGGGAAAACAATACCCAAGCTATAGAGGACCCTGAATGCAAAAAAAAGGGCGGGTAGACAAGGCGGCCCATTCGGAGGGCACCACAGCCTGAAATTACCCAAACTTGACAAAAACAAACTGCTTCACCAGAAACAGAAAGATTAAACCTGAAAGGACCAGGTAACTGCCCATCAGTTAAAACCAGCAAGGCCCTAATTAGAGACCGCTCAGAATCAGTAGATTCCACCGAGCACAAAGCCTCTGAGGAGACAAGTCCCGCAGGCTCCAAGCCCACACTAAAACTTACCACCGACCCGAGGGAAGGGGACTTCCACATACCCCCTGAAGGTAAGAGGAAGAAGAACTCAACATAGATCTAAAGACCAACAAGCTAGGGTAAAAGGAACCCTAGTCGAACTCCAAGCGCAAACCAAACCAAGGTTGCAGCAGGACAAAAACGCATAGAGAACAAACTCCAACGACCGAACAAAGAGAAGGAAGGGAAAAAAACCTAACCCTATCTGAACAGAAGTCCAAGGGACCCTGTAACATCCCAACCCTGGAGACCTAGAAAGACAAGGTAAACCCCATCCCTCACACAGCGTGCAACCTGCACTATGAAAGAGTGGCTGAGGGACAAAAACCACCTCCGGGAACCGCCTAAAAATAGCATCATAAATCTTATTGTGCTCCGGAAGAAGCCACTGGCTTCCCTCTGCAACAGAAGTCTAGCAGACTCAAGCCATTAACACTAGCCAACCAAGCTAGGAACTGCACCAGGACTCCCACAGAGGAAAAATTCCGAAGGAGTGCAGAAACTCACTCCCTCTCAGGAAAAACAAGGAAGAGGAGAGCATTAAAAACCAGCAGAGAAAGCCCCCTGCTGAGGAAAGAAACCCCACAAAGCCTGCCAGTTAAGGAGGGATCACCAGATCTAAGTAAGATACACGGTCAAGGCTCAACCAAGCAGACAGACCTCTGACCCCCTCTCCGAGGCAACAGACTCAGCACCAAAGCGACTGGCAATGTCCTAAGGCAGGGAAAGAAACCATTCCCCTGACCACCCAGATCCTTAGTAAGGAAAAAGGAGGGGAACTAAATTGAACGGTACCAATGGGTAGAACAAACTCCACCATTTGCTAACAAGACTGGCAAGCTAACCAACGAAGCTATGACAGAACATAGGGACAAGCTTGGGTTCCAAAACCCAGCCACAGATCCTTGCCCCACAGGCATGGAGGGACCATCTGGCTGTAACAGCCGACTTAGTAGAAGGCAAACCGCCATCGAGCACACTTTTAAGGTGCAAATAGCTGCAACAGATTGAGACTGCAATCTCCCACTTGCTAGGCAGCTAAACTACCCATCAGGCTATTTCCAAATCTCTGTTAAGAGAAAAACAAAAACCCCTGAAAGGGCAAGTGGAAATATCAGAACCGTAAGGACGGAACAGCCCAGACCCATCTAAGAGATTCGGTCAGATATCCAGGAGAACATGTCCGGAAAACCGGATATCCGGAAACCGGAGTCGGCTACAAGGTAGTAATCCCTGAGGAACTATAGGGATACCACTTACGGAGAACCTGTACCCAATGAGATGCCACCACAGCCACATCTAATGGTCCTCGGACACTGGACCTTCGCTAAGCATCCCAGAGACAGAGAGCATATCTCCTAAAGGCTCGAGGAACAACAATCCAGAGTTAGAGCTCAAAACTAGATAATCCAGCGTGAGAAGATAAAATAGTCTCCAAACAATCCCTTCAGGATCAACCTCCCGGAAACCCTCACAACTCAAGGAATTAACGATGGACGAGCCTCACAATTCCTGGCGAGTGACAGATAAAGCCGAAACATCTTTAAGTAAGGGCAGCTCCAGGAAAAAACTGAGACAAACGCATTCTCCAGAGCCCCAAAACAAGGGAGCAGATGAGAAACAGTAGGAGGAAGAAAAAGGGGGTAAATGCCCGAGCTTCCCAAACAGATGACCCCCAACCATCCCCAAGAAGGGGAGAAAAAAAGCCCAAGACATCTCGACCCCTTAAGGAAGAGTTACCGTCATCAAGGCCTCAAAAAATACATTCAATAAGAATACCATAGAGGAGAGAAAATCCCCCAACCTGGTACTCCAAGGAGTCCTTTCAACCTCCAGTCCCATTGGGAATGGAGACCCCTAGCTCCGAGACCAAAGGACCTCCGGAACCCCCAGAGTAATCTTTAGCAGGATCCCTTCTGGAACCCCACCAACCTCAGGAACAGGACAATGAGGACTAAGTACAATCCCTCTGATGCCCCACCCAAAGCAAGAAACTAGAACCAGCCTGACGTCAATGAATGAAAGGCCTAAAAAAAAACAAAAAAACTCATGGATGATCCTCTCCACAGAAAACCTTTAGTAAAGCGAAAGCTTATTCGATCTGAAGAGAAATCAGAGTAGAACAAACTCCTCATCTGAGAGAGCAACTCACCACCCAACCAGGACCGCCAGTCATACCAGCACCATGTGGATGATATAGACCTTAAGGAACAGAAATAAGTGCCCGATCAGGACCAGCCTGCTACATAGGGGACTCAGAACTGACACAGGCCACAGAAAAATTGAAACCCCAATAGGAAGCGAACAAAGGAACTATAGACATAATGTACTAACACCTTAACATGCAACTTCCACTGAAGTGCCCAAGTGACCACAAACTCGCTAGTATCAAATTCCAGAGAAGAAATGTTGCCCAACAGAAAAATTATAACAGACATGAGCTTCTCAAAATAAATAAAATACATCCTAACTGGATCAAAGAAAAAGAGGGCAGCACCCACAGGTGAACGCCCAAGAAGAATGGGCACACTAACAGTACCAGCCAATCATAGACCTCATTCTCCTGAAGCTCAGAACTGGAATAAGATACCCAAAAAAGAAAGTAAATAGGAGACGACAAGGAGATTAACTTCATCACCCCACGTCTAACCCAGCTTGCCGTCTGGAACAGAAGACCGAGGATCCCTCAACCCATTAGGATTGGGATCCTCCAGCACAGCCAAAACATGCCGCAGAAGGACACGAAGGCAAGCCAGTCCATAACGAAAAGCAAGACTTACCTCTGCCGGGGCAACTGACGAGCCCGACCCTGAGGGTTTGGCCCCTGAAGCTTCAGAGGAAACCGCTTCCCCAGATGGCTGATCTGACCCAGACGATCCCACGCCTGATGAGCCCTGGTTAAAAGAACACGGACAGTTACTCATCAACAACTCCCTCCCAGGAAGTTGTAAATGTGCCAATGCCAAAGATATGGCCATGCGGAACTGTGCCATAACCTCTGGAGGAAACAAGTCACCTTCCGGGGGAAGGGGTATCGGCATTAGAGACAACTGCTTGCGTAGCTAAGGAAGGTTCTAGGGCATGCGCCTCACGGGATGTGTGATCCCCAGGGGCGGAAGTCCCGACGGACTCTAAGTTCCCTATTGCGGGAGAAGAGAGCACTCTAAAGAGGCATTTGGAACATAACTGATGGGCATGGATTACCCGGGCCATCTCATACTCTTCGCAAGAAGTTGAATCTGAATCAGAGACATCCGTCTCCAAAAAAATCAGAATGCTCCATAACTTGGGTAGAAATTATGGATAGAAGAAAAAAATAAAAACGGCACCTTACACCCCCAATGGCTGGGGCACTCACCACCTCCTGGGACCCAGACAACTAGCGAAACAGACTCTCTCCTTTGCCACGTGGACAGGAATACGGAAATGGAGTGCAGAACACGACCACGCCTAGTCACAAGGTACACCGTGCAGGCCAGAGAAAAGCGCGCCAAGGCCACAAGAGTCGTGCAGTTTGACAAAAAAAAGGCTGTTATGTTCCAATATACCCACGAGCCCAAGCGTCACTACACATTAGCAGACAGAATCACATAAACATGATTAAAGTCCCCCCTGTTCAATAACCCCCCTCAGGAGATATTAACCCTTGATTCCATTAAAATAAAGGAGTCCCACTGAGACCCTGACTTCTTCGTTTACATTACATTCACATATCGAACTAAAATGAAACGATCTTACCAAAATCTACGCCGTGGAACAGGAACATGATGGCCCTCAAGTGTGACAGATAGTGGCCTCGTTTCTGACATGGACTTGAATGAAAAAAGCAGGCAGCAAAACTTGTCAACGCTGATTGCTAAGGAGCTGTTAACATAATTCGAGTGGTTTCGCAGAAAGACTCTCCCTGCACCTCTGGACTCTAACATTCATCCATGCTCTCACTGAGAGGCTGACAGGATTACTTAAAACTCCAATCCCATTTCGAAGAGTACTACCCTCCATAAGAGACTATCTTTAATCTTCCGACACTTCTCCGCCAACCTCCTGTGACGAAAGGCAAAGAATAACTGGGGGATGAGGGAAGTGGGGGAGGTATTTAAGCCTTTGGCTGGGGTGTCTTTGCCTCCTCCTGGTGGCCAGGTTCTGAATTCCCAAAAGTAATGAATGCAGCTGTGGACTCTCCCCGTTTAAGAAGAAAATAATGAATAGGCAAATTAGCCTAAAGTGTGAAAAGTGAAATACTTAAAGATTATTTTTTTTTTTATTATTTATAGTGGGGATAAGTGTATGGAGGGAGGGGAACATTTTCAGTGCACTTGTGATAGAGTGCCTGTTACTTAAGAATTTAAGTCAATATAAAATAACTACTAAACTTAAAGGGACACTGAACCCAATTTTTTTTCTTTCGTGATTCAGATAGAGCATGCAATTTTAAGCAACTTTCTAATTTACTCCTATGATCAATTTTTCTTCGTTCTCTTGCTATCTTTATTTGAAAAATAAGGCATCTAAGCTTGTTTATTAGTTCAGAACTGTGGAAAGCACTTTTTTATTAGTGGATTAATTTATCCACCAATCAGCAAGAACAACCCAGGTTGTTTTCCAAAAATGGCAGGCATCTAAACTTACATTCTTGCATTTTAAATAAAGATACCAAGAGAATGAAGAAAATTTGATAATAGGAGTAAATAAGAAAGTTGCTTAAAATTTCATGCTCTATCTGAATCACGAAAGAAAAAATTTGGGTTCACTGTCCCTTTAAAGTGTCCTAGAGTAATGTATATAATTATGTCAGCTTCAATGTTACCTACTTGTGAGATTATCAAACCACCAAATTTCACAAAACTATACTTTAAACAAAGATGTATATACACGAAAACGAGACCTTTGAGGATAATATAGAGTGTAAGATATCTTATAGGTTAAAGTTAAATGCCTTTTTAATTTATTTAGTGCTGGGCGTTATTGGATATTCAACAGTGCATATACCCCTTACATATTCTCTAGAGAAACAAATAGAGTACAACATATATAATACCTGTTCTTTGAGATACTTAAGTTACCTAAATCACTTCAGGAGTAGTACATTTTATATAAAACAGAGAGGGAAATGTATGCTTATTTCTAGCAATATATTTGTTCAATGTATAAACAATATATCAAAATAGGTAACACTCAGTCTGTACTTACATATGGTAGTTTAGGTAACAATACAAAAAGAGGTACACTATAGGAGATATGTTTGATTATAAATATCCTATAAACACATAGCGGACTCTCTATATAGAGAAGAACCGCAGATTACAAAATGAAACCTATACCTGGTGCAGTAATTTGTCACACTAATTTCTCCTTGTTTAGGCAGCGGCCCCACTTATTCTATCTGTATACCTTATTGAATTTCAACATATAGTATACTTAATACACCAAATATTAGGCTACATAATATTGAGCAGTATCACATAGTATATCTGTCTCAGCTAGTGTCCTTAGTAGATTAAAGTACAAAAACACAATTTATGCTTACCTGATAAATTTATTTCTCTTGTTGTGTATCCAGTCCACGGATCATCCATTACTTGTGGGATATTCTCATTCCAAACAGGAAGTTGCAAGAGGACACCCACAGCAGAGCTGTTATATAGCTCCTCCCCTAACTGCCATATCCAGTCATTCGACCGAAAACACGCAGAGAAAGGAGAAACCATAGGGTGCAGTGGTGACTGTAGTTTAAATGAAAAAATTACCTGCCTTAAAATGACAGGGCGGGCCGTGGACTGGATACACCACAAGAGAAATAAATTTATCAGGTAAGCATAAATTGTGTTTTCTCTTGTAAGGTGTATCCAGTCCACGGATCATCCATTACTTGTGGGATACCAATACCAAAGCTAAAGTACACGGATGAAGGGAGGGACAAGGCAGGTACTTAAAGGATTACTTTCTGTTATAATTTTTAAGCTAAACAACTAACATATTAAAGTTAATAAACATTAATTAAAACCTACTGACCTATATTTTCTCCAAAACGAAGGTTCATAATGTTCTAAAAGTTATATCTTTTATTCGCCGATGATGTCACGTTATCCTGCCCACTATTTTCAGCACTGAGTGTTCAAAATACTTAAACCAATAACTTTGTATTTAAAGTGCCATTTTGAAACCTAGGTATTGTAAACGGATTGGTACAGAGCAAAGGATACCCACGGAGTGGGTTTGGAAAACAATTAAATTTGCAGACAAGATTTCTGATATACGGTAGAGATATGTTAATGAAATGCTATTGATAAAAAGCGTATTTGGGGTAGTTAGTTAGTAACAGGCATAGAAAATATTTACTTACAGTGGCCCTTACAGTGGCCCTTTAAACGGAAGGTACCACTGCCTAATAAACCTTTCTCCCAAAAATAGCCTCCGAAGAAGCAAAAGTATCAAATTTGTAGAATTTTGAAAAAGTATGAAGCGAAGACCAAGTCGCCGCCTTGCAAATCTGTTCAACAGAAGCCTCATTTTTAAAGGCCCAAGTGGAAGCCACAGCTCTAGTAGAATGAGCTGTAATCCTTTCAGGAGGCTGCTGGCCAGCAGTCTCATAGGCTAAGCGGATTATGCTCCTTAGCCAAAAAGAAAGAGAGGTTGCCGAAGCCTTTTGACCTCTCCTCTGTCCAGAGTAGACAACAAACAAAGCAGATGTTTGACGAAAATCTTTAGTAGCTTGTAAGTAAAACTTTAAAGCACGAACCACGTCCAGATTGTGTAATAGACGTTCCTTCTTTGAAGAAGGATTAGGACACAAGGATGGAACAACAATCTCTTGATTGATATTCTTGTTAGATACCACCTTAGGTAAAAACCCAGGTTTGGTACGCAGGACTACCTTATCCGTATGGAAGATCAGATAAGGAGAATCACATTGTAAAGCAGATAACTCTGAGACTGTACGAGCCGAGGAAATAGCTACCAAAAACAGAACTTTCCAAGATAAAAGTTTGATATCTATGGAATGAAGAGGTTCAAACGGAACTCCTTGAAGAACCTTAAGAACCAAATTTAAGCTCCATGGGTGAGCAACAGGTTTAAACACAGGCTTGATTCTAACCAAAGCCTGACAAAATGCCTGAACGTCTGGAACATCTGCCAGACGCTTGTGCAAAAGAATAGACAGAGCAGAAATCTGTCCTTGTAAGGAACTAGCTGACAATCCTTTTTCCAAACCATCTTGGAGAAAAGATAATATCCTGGGAATCCTGACCTTATACTCCATGAGTAACCCTTGGATTCACACCAATAAAGATATGTACGCCATATTTTATGGTAAATTTTCCTGGTGACAGGCTTTCGTGCCTGTATTAAGGTATCAATGACGGACTCTGAAAAGCCACGCTTTGATAAAATCAAGCGTTCAATCTCCAGGCAGTCAGTCTCAGAGAAATTAGATTTGGATGGTTGAAAGGACCCTGAAGTAGAAGGTCCTGTCTAAGAGGCAGAGTCCATGGTGGAAAGGATGACATGTCCACCAGATCTGCATACCAGGTCCTGCGTGGCCACGCAGGCGCTATCAAAATCACTGATGCTCTCTCCTGCTTGACCTTGGCAATCAGTCGAGGGAGCAGAGGAAACGGTGGAAACACATAAGCCAGGTTGAAAGACCAGGGCGCTGCTAGAGCATCTATTAGCGTCGCCTTGGGATCCCTGGACCTGGATCCGTAACAAGGAAGCTTGGCGTTCTGGCGAGACGCCATGAGATCCAGTTCTGGTTTGCCCTAACGATGAATCAATTGTGCAAACACCTCCGGATGGAGTTCCCACTCTCCCGGATGAAAAGTAGCTTAGATTTTGAAGTCACGTCAGCTGACCATGATTTAAGCCATAGCGCCCTGCGCGCCTGTATAGCAAAACCAGAATTCTTAGCCGTTAGTTTAGTCAAATGAACAATGGCATCAGAAACAAAAGAATTGGCTAGCTTAAGTGCTCTAAGCTTGCCAAGTATGTCATCCAATGGAGTCGCTACCTGTAAAGCCTCTTCCAGAGACTCAAACCAGAACGCCGCAGCAGCAGTGACAGGAGCAATGCATGCAAAGGGCTGTAGGATAAAACCTTGTTGAACAAACATTTTCTTAAGGTAACCTAATTTTTTATCCATTGGATCTAAAAAAGCACAACTGTCCTCGACAGGGATAGTAGTACGCTTTGCTAGAGTAGAAACTGCTCCCTCCACCTTAGGATCTGTCTGCCATAAATCCCGTGTGGTGGCGTCTATTGGAAACATTTTTCTAAAAATAGGAGGGGAAGAGAACGGCACACCTGGTCTATCCCATTCCTTATTAATAATTTCTGTAAACCTTTTAGGTATTGGAAAAACATCAGTACACACCGGCACTGCATAGTATGTATCCAGTCTACACAATTTCTCTGGCACTGCAATTGTATCACAGTCATTCAGAGCAGCTAAAACCTCCCTGAGCAACACGCGGAGGTGTTCAAGCTTAAATTTAAATGTAGAAATATCAGAATCAGGCAGCTTTCCTGAGTCAGAAATATCACCCACAGACTGAAGCTCTCCTTCCTCAGCTTCTGCATATTGTGAGGCAGTATCAGACATGGTTCTTAAAGCGTCAGTATGCTCTGCATTTCGTCTAACCCCAGAGCTATCTCGCTTACCTCTAAATTCAGGTAGTCTGGCTAATACCGCTGACAGTGTATTATCCATGACTGCCGCCATGTCTTGTAAAGTAATCGCTATGGGCGCCCTAGATGTTCTTGGCACCATTTGAGCGTGAGTCCCTTGAGCGGGAGTCAAAGGATCTGACACGTGGGGAGAGTTAGTCTCCCCCTCGTCAGATTCCTCTGGTGATAAATTTTTTAAAGACAAAATATGATCTTTATTGCTTAAAGTGAAATCAGTACATTTGGTACACATTCTAAGAGGGGGTTCCACCATGGCTTTTAAACATAATGAACAAGGAGTTTCCTCAATGTCAGACATGTTTGTACAGACTAGCAATGAGACTAGCAAGCTTGGAAAACACTTTAAATCAAGTTAACAAGCAAATATAAAAACGGTACTGTGCCTTTAAGAGAAACAAATTTTGTCAAAATTTGAAAAACAGTGAAAAAAGGCAGTAAATCAAACTAAATTTTTACAGTGTATGTAATAAGCTAACAGAGCATTGCACCTACTTGCAAATGGATGATTAACCCTTTAGTTAAAAAAACGGATAAAAAAACCGATAGACGCTTTTTAACAGTCACAACAAACTGCCACAGCTCTGCTGTGGCCCTACCTTCCCCAATAAACGACTTTGGAAAGCCTTTGAGCCCTTTAGAGATGTCCTATAGCATTCAGGGGACTTCTGAGGGAACCTGGATGTCTCAGTCTGTAATTTTAACTGCGTAAAAAAGCGCTAAAATAGGCCCCTCCCACTCATACAGTGGAAAGCCCCAGGAAACTGTTTCTAGGCAAAATTTAAGCCAGCCATGTGGAAAAAACTAGGCCCCAATAAAGTTTTATCACCAAAGCATATATAAAAACGATTAAACATGCCAGCAAACGTTTTATATTGCAATTTGATAAGGGTATTACCCCTGAGAGTAAGCATGATACCAGTCGCTATTAAATCACTGTATTCAGGCTTAACTTACATTAATCCGGTATCAGCAGCATTTTCTAGCATTTTCCATTTCTAGAAAAAATTGTAACTGCACATACCTCATAGCAGAGTAACCTGCACGCCATTCTCCCGCTGAAGTTACCTCTCTCCTCAGACATATGTGAGAACAGCAATGGATCTTAGTTACAACCTGCTAAGATCATAGAAAACTCAGGCAGATTCTTCTTCTATTTACTGCCTGGGATAAAATAGTACAACTCCGGTACCATTTAAAATAACAAACTTTTGATTGAAGATAAAAAAACTAACTATATTTCACCACTCTCTCTTACTACCTCCATGCGTGTTGAGAGTTGCAAGAGAATGACTGGGTGTGGCAGTTAGGGGAGGAGCTATATAACAGCTCTGCTGTGGGTGTCCTCTTCCTGTTGGGAATGAGAATATCCCACAAGTAATGGATGATCAGTGGACTGGATACACCTTACAAGAGAAATAGTATGAGTTAGAAGTGTCCTTGGTGGAATGTTCCAGGTTTAATTAGTTTGAGAAGAGTTTATGGGTTTTTGCCCATAGTATGTGCGACTGTACTCAATTGTGGGTCAGTGGTGTTATTCCTTCCCACATAGAGTTCTTTAAATTACTCCAGAGATACCCCACAATCTTGTAACTGTCCATTTAAGAGATTTACTTTAGAGTAAAGTCACACCTCACTACCATTTCTGAATAAGCTTTGTAAAAGCAAGATGTTACACTTTCTTACCGGTCCACAGAATCAGAACTCATTTGTATAGATTTTAGTCTTGCACTTATACTTCAATAGTTATAATCTGGAACACCCCATCCATGTGTACAAGGGAGAAAAAAGAATTTTATATCAAAGAGGGATTGCATATTTTGTCCCTACTCCTGACTTATTAAGATTCCAGCATTGTTTTTGAGCAAAAACAGTCAGGTTGCTCTGTTTGATCAATCGGCCTTAGCTCTTAAGCATTGATGTAAGCGTTCCCTCTAGTTTTGAATTATCCATATAGGTATAATACAGTTATGGACAGGTGCAATCCTACCTTCTTGTAGAAACTTCCTTCTGATGGCTCTTTAAACAGCTCCAGTAACTCTGGTTACTCAGGTACTGCTGCACCTACCATGGAGACCGCCAACCCCTGCAGAATCCCTCCGCAGAAGACTGACCGTCTCTACAGGGACCGTGGTATAAACCTAGAGCTTTGTTTGCCCTTTAGGTTGTCACGGATGTACCTTCCACCTTATGGACCTCTTGCATTCAGGACTGCTACTGGGTGTGTGATGACTGCCGAAGATACAAGTCTTCGGCTCTTGCAATGTGTGGCTTCTGCCTGGTCTAGCCTTGCCCTGTCGAATGTCTGATTCCCAGCAATGTGTATGGCCTTGCCTAGGGATTGTGCAGCAGTGACGTGCGGTGAAGTCAGAGGCTAGTGAGGCACTGTCTATGTTATGCCGGAGAAACACATATATGAATTCAATAGACGTAGCTTAAATTAAACTAAAGCACTGTTTCTCAACCATGGGCCTCAAGTATCGCCAACAGGGCAGGTTTTCATTATAGCTGACCCCGTGCACAGGTGAAATAATCAGCTGATGGGTGAGAGCAAATTAGTAACCATGGTGTTAATGATCAGCTGATTATTTCACCTGTGCACTGGTTTAACTATAATGAAAACCTTGCATGTTGGGGATACTTGAGGACCGTGTTTGAGAAACACTGCACTTAAGCACCAGCACATCTGTATTGTGTTGATTACCTGGGGAATAAATCACACACACACACAACATGTGCACAAACACTCTGCTCAAACAGTCAAATTCTGACATTACAATTATATAGGAATACAATATATTATTTTGGATAACAAAAGGGTGGTTATCCTATTGTTAACTTGAGATAAGCTTGAAATTAAATTATGAGAAATACATACTGCCACATCTGCAGCACTTAGATTGTATAAGATCACCTCTTCAGTCAAGATTTTATTTAAAATTCTACACTTGTTTGATTTTTTTGTTTATTATTTATGCAAATGGTCATTTGCACATTATTTTGTACAAATCTGTACTGTTTCCCAGCTGACAGCAAGCTATTTAAGAAGCAGTACAGATTTGTACAAAATAATATGCAAATCATCATTTGCATAAATAATAAAAAAAAACATTTCAAACAAGTGTAGAATTTTAAGATAAAATCTTGACTGAAGAGGTATAATGGGGCAGATGATGCAGTTAGAGATATTTATTTGACAGTAACACTAATAAATAGCATTAATACTCTATAACAATATAGCCAGTCTTTTTTTTTTTTTTGCCTTTTTTTCCCTCTCTTCTCCTCCAATATTTTTTAAAATTGACACCAGGTTGACATAGAAACAAAATAGACAGGTTACAATTTATGTTAATTTCTTTTTTTAAAATGTTGAGGGCAGACAGTATGACTAACCATTAAAAATGTAATTATATTTGCTGTCAGAAAAGCGATACTACAAATGACCACTGGAGGTCCTCAGAGACAAAAAAAATATTTTTCATGAAAGAGAAAACAAATACAATACGTGACAATTCTATAAACATTTCAACAGCCTTATGATTAGTGCAGATAAGATGAAGAGTAAGTCACCTGCTAGTGCTACAAGACACCCACTCACATTAAAGGCTGCTGCTCTGAGTCTACACACACACTCCCCTTCCTATTCCTAGTAGCAGTGCCTGCTCTCAGCCTCTCACGGACTGCTGGAGAGACACGGGGGAGAGAAGTTTAGAATGAGAGACACACATTTCTTTGTGACATACAGTTAGTCGAAAAGTCAGCATCTACCTACAATACAGACACTCTAAAATGATTTATAAAATGTGCTGCCAGCCTGCAGTACCTACATTTGGCTATACTTAAAGCGAAGGTATACATGTCTAATTGTCCATAGCAAATGTCAGTGTAAATTCCATGCCCAGCAGTAAAAACACAGAGAAAAAAAGTTAGATTTTATCCAAATGACTGCTGCACTGCTCATCTCACAATTATACTAAGTATGGGACTCAAGCTGCTTTACTAATATGGAAGATAATGACTTTGAAGTTATTCCTTCTAGTGGAGACAAGACAGACAGTAAGTGTGTGACAACAGAAGGGAGGGATGATTTTTTAGTTAACGGAGCATAACACCATTCACAGAGAATACAGTTTGCAGCAACCCATGTGACTTACTGCCCCGCAATGTCTCTGGATTAAAACTGTACATTGACAGTCTGTGCTCTCTTGATCTCTTGATGCTCAAATTTGCCAATCTGGTGTTCACCTTCACATAAACATATTTAGTTATAGCCACTCTGCTTACTGTTAGTCATCCGTGAAGTAACTGATCATCGTTAAAATTCTAATTTAGATTAAGGTCATTTACTTCAGGGGGGTGACTAACAGTAAGCAGAGTGGCTATAACTAAATATGTTTATGTGAAGGTGAACACCAGATTGACAAATTTGAGCATCAAGCAATGTACAGTTTTAATCCAGATTTCCACGCACTCACCGCTTGGTCCTTCTTAGCACCGGCAGCTCTCCTCGGCAGTAGTCCCAGGACATGTGACTCGGCTCCCTCTCTGCCTGCCAAACCTAGACAATCAGGAACATGGCAAGAAGAGAAACAGTCACAGTCATGTGAATCCTGCACTTACCACTGATTGGCTCCTGAGGCTACTAGGAGAGCAGCTTCTTTTGGGAGCGTATGGGCCCGCGAAGACCAATAAGCACCAATGGGTGGTGCTTGCTCTCGCGGCTCATACATTAGCAAGCAGTCCATGTTGCGCAATTGGAGGGCAGCTGAATGGCTCACAGCCTCTTCTCCATTGCGCAACATGGATCGCTACATGTCGGCAGCCGGGGGGAGGGGCAGGGTATACAGTGTTAGACAATATACACCAAACCAAAAAAAAGTAACACTTTTTTTTATTTATTCATTATTAAAAACGTTTTTACACACATTTGACAGGGGAGGCGCTGCCTCCCCTGCCTCCTATGACAGCACGTCCCTGTTGTGCAGGTGGTTATTTGTTCGCACTAGCCATTGCTCCTCATCACGCTACCAACATGCGTGACGTCAGCCACTGGAAGTCTGAGCATTGACATTTTTTGGTAATTTCGTGACTGCAGACCAGGTTCCCCTCCCCTTGCAGAATGTGTCTCTTGTAGAAAGTAGTGATGCGCAGTTCATGAACGAATCGTTCTTTTGAACTGGTTCTTTTTACTGAACTGTATGAATCAGTTCACCAGACTGAACTGATTCGTTTGTAACAGTTCACTTCCTGAGTCAGACAGGCAGCATGTAATATGATCCTAGAGTGAGGTCTCAGTGATTCATAGCAGAAGCAGAGTTATAACACAGTTGCTAATGAATCACTGAGTTAACAGTACACTGATTCAACAGCACAGCACTCATATATATGATCCTAGGCTAGAGTGAGCATTGCAATGAATCATTCAGTTAAAGGGACAATCTACAATATAAGTTTTATTGTTTTATAAAAAAAAAGATAATCCCTTTATTACCCATTCCCTAATTCTGCATAACCAACACAGTTAGTGTCCTTTACCATACATACATAGATTCCTCACACTAAATTATCCCTAAGGACCCCCTGTTAACCCTGTAAACAATGTCCAAAAACAATGTCCAAACTAACAGCTCTGTGATACACACATTTCATTACTGTGGAATACATTGGGTGTATGTATAATACTTGTGGCAATAAGCTAAGCAAGCAGTGGACTCACAGGACTCAATAATATATACGATTCACACAAGGAGTCCATGATTTATTTGATTCAGGAGTCAGACCGTCAAGCTGAAGCAACTAGCAGCAGACACAGTGACTCATTCTAAATGATTCAGAATCTCTGCGTCTGTACTGAATCTGCAATTCTTTTGCTCTGCCTCTCAAGCGCATCACGTGATCAGTAAGTGAACTGATGAATCGGTTCATGAACCGGTTCAGTTAATCGAACCGTCCGAAATGAACTGATTCATCAGGATGAACCGAACTTTACATCACTAGTAGAAAGATTATCTCTCGATTTTTTTAAACCAATTAAAGGCAATTGAGCACTTTCGAGAATTTAGGCCTTTGCAGTTGTTGCCCTTTTCAATTTTATTTGGGACTCCTATTATGATAGTGTGGGTCAGTCTTTTTCAGTTTCCGGGAGCTCCTATATGTTAGCGTGAATAGGCTTTGGCAATGTTATTGGGCACTTATGTTGTGTGGGTCTTATTTTCTATGATTTGCACATCCCAGTTAAATAGCGTTTGACGGCTACGTTTCCTCCCCGCACATCTGAGACATGGGTTTGCGTCCTTTTATATTTTAGTAAGGGAGTTTTATTTTTCCCACCACACTAGTATGGATGTATTTTCTTCTGCTGCTTAGCGTTGCTTCGGTTTTGTGGAAGGGGTAAGATTTGCTTTGCTTCAAGAGCTGCTATATAACTTTTTCTGTGTTTATTTTGCATGCCAGAGGGTCTCTACAACAGTTTGTACTTTGCTTTTCCTTTTCAGTGTTTTGGAGTTTTCTGTTTAAATCCATGTGTATGTTGTATTTTATCTTCCACATTTATTATCTTTATTCTGTGGTATTATATTGTCTGTGGCTTTATCTGCATGATGGAGCAAACTGGAACTGTCCCCACTACTTTAAATATAGATCATTTATATGGTAAATCCTCTGAACACTTAGTCATTTTAAATGTGCTCTCTGCAAGCTTATTCTTGTAAATCCAGCAGCTCAGCACTGCAATTCTTGTATGGATCATCTTATGCATTCTAATAGACTTGTTCTATAAAGGGAAGTTCTTTAGATTTTGCTCAAGGATTTTGTGTGCTCAGTTATTTAAAATGTTAGCGGCTATGCACCTTCTTCAAGTAAGCACAAGAGGTCTGTTCATGACAACCTACCCTCTAGAATTTCGGAATCAAATCAGATCACCTGAGTAGTTTCTCAAGTTTCAGGACACAGATTTTTTTCATTTTGTAAACATATAAAATATGATGCATCCCATAACCATAGGTCTTTGTTTACTTATAAAAAACATTAAATGGACAGTAAAGTGAAAATGTAATATGATTCAGACCGAGAATATAATTTTAATCTTTCCAATTTACTTCTATTAACAAATTTGTCTGGCATCTCCTGGTATCCTTTGTTTAAAAGGATACCTTAGTAGGCTCAGGAAGTAAATGTTTATTGATGGCTGCACATATATGCTTTTGGTCACTGGCTCACTAGATGTGTTTAACTAGCTCCCAGTATTGCAGTGCTGCCCCTTCAGCAAAGTATACCCCCCATCTCCCCTACTCTCTATCCCAGTACTGGTGAATGAGAGATGATGCCACAAACGAATACCACAAATTGCTTTCAGCATCTACAGCAAGGATTCATGCAGGGTCACAGTGCAACAGTTGTTTGCAGTGCTTGCAGACTACGTTTAGGGCAGTGCTTTCCAAACTGTGTGTCGTGACACATTAGTGTGTCAGCAGCAATGTGTAGGTGTGTCCCTGCTTCAGCACAAATTGTTTTGAATTTATTTATTTTTTAAAATTTATTTTTGGATTCCGACTTTCCGCCTACCTGCTACGCATATCACATGGTTGACACGTGATTGATACCTAGTGGGTCACAGATCATCTTAACCTATTGGCGCAGCTCAGTGGGAACTAAAACTATTCCCATTGGCGGCACATTGGCTCCTGACTGCACGTGTATACTGTGTGATGCACCAAAATCAGCAAGTGCCCATCCACCCTTCTCATTGACCGCTATCAAGAAGAGGTCTGTGTATATCGTCTGAAACCACTGACGCCGTAAGTTACAGCTGACTTCGGGGAGTTTCTACAGAGCGATATTGCCCGCAGCGGATTGGAGGTCCTGTGGTGACGTTATCTGCCTGGGGGTGTCTGTCGGGCGACTCTAAACAGTCCCGACCTGCAGTTTAAGGCACGACGATTGTGCCGCTTATCTTGTGAGTATACACCCTCATTCATGGGGGGCTTGCATCTTTTCCACCGCACCAGAACAACGATACTGTTTTATGTTTTGGCGCCTCTCCTTCTATTTTTTCTGGGTGATAAGAAAGGAGCGAAAGCATCAACAAGGAATTGGAATAATTGTGCTTTATACAAAAAATCATAACCATCATAAAAAGGGTGGGCCTCATGGACTCTTGCCAATATGAAAGAAATTAATTTATCAGGTAAATTCTTATATAAATTATGTTTTCTTTCAAGTAATTGGCAAGAGTCCATGAGCTAGTGACGTATGGGATAGCAAATACCCAAGATGTGGAACTCCACGCAAGAGTCACTAGAAAGGGAGGGATAAAAATAAAGACAGCCAATTCCGCTGAAAAAATAATCCACAACCCAAATCAAAAGTTTTAATCATATAATGAGAAAAACTGAAAATATAAGCAGAAGAATCAAACTGAAAAAGCTGTCTGAAGTATTTTTTTTTTAATATGCATTTCCCAAAATGAAACTGACAGTCTGCAAAAAACAGAATTTATGCTTACCTGATAAATTACTTTCTCCAACGGTGTGTCCGGTCCACGGCGTCATCCTTACTTGTGGGATATTCTCCTCCCAACAGCAAATGGCAAAGAGCCCAGCAAAGCTGGCCATATAGTCCCTCCCAGGCTCCGCCTACCCCAGTCATTCGACCGACGGACAGGAGGAAATATATATAGGAGAAACCATATGGTAACGTGGTGACTGTAGTTAGAGAAAATAATTCATCAGACCTGATTAAAAAACCAGGGCGGGCCGTGGACCGGACACACCGTTGGAGAAAGTAATTTATCAGGTAAGCATAAATTCTGTTTTCTCCAACATAGGTGTGTCCGGTCCACGGCGTCATCCTTACTTGTGGGAACCAATACCAAAGCTTTAGGACACGGATGAAGGGAGGGAGCAAATCAGGTCACCTAAACGGAAGGCACCACGGCTTGCAAAACCTTTCTCCCAAAAATAGCCTCCGAAGAAGCAAAAGTATAAAATTTGTATAATTTGGCAAAAGAGTGCAGTGAAGACCAAGTCGCTGCCTTACATATCTGGTCAACAGGAGCCTCGTTCTTGAAGGCCCATGTGGAAGCCACAGCCCTAGTGGAGTGAGCTGTGATACTTTCAGGAGGCTGCCGTCCGGCAGTCTCAAAAGCCAATCTGATAATGCTTTTAAGCCAAAAGGAAAGAGAGGTAGAAGTTGCTTTTTTACCTCTCCTTTTACCAGAATAAACAACAAACGAAGAAGATGTTTGTCTGAAACCTTCAGTAACCTCTAAATAGAATTTTAGAGCACGGACTACGTCCAAATTGTGTAACAAACGTTCCTTCTCTGAAACTGGATTCGGACACAAAGAAGGCACAACTATCTCCTGGTTAATATTTTTGTTGGAAACAACCTTCGGAAGAAAACCAGGCTCAGTACGCAAAACCACCTTATCTGCATGGACCAGATAGGGCGGAGAACACTGCAGAGCAGATAACTCAGAAACTCTTCTAGCAGAAGAAATTGCAACCAAAAAACAAAACTTTCCACGATAATAACTTAATATCTACGGAATGTAAGGGTTCAAACGGAACCCCTTGAAGAACTGAAAGAACTAGATTAAGACTCCAGGGAGGAGTCAAAGGTCTGTAAACAGGCTTGATTCTAACCAGAGCCTGAACAAACGCTTAAACGTCTGGCACAGCTGCCAGCCTTTTGTGAAGTAAAACAGATAAAGCAGAGATCTGTCCCTTCAGAGAACTTGCAGATAATCCTTTCTCCAAACCTTCTTGTAGAAAGGAAAGAATCTTAGGAATTTTTATCTTGTTCCATGGGAATCCTTTAGATTCACACCAACAGATATATTTTTTCCATATTTTATGGTAAATTTTTCTAGTTACAGGCTTTCTAGCCTGAATAAGAGTATCTATTACAGAATCTGAAAACCCACGCTTTGATAGAATCAAGCGTTCAATCTCCAAGCAGTCAGTTGGAGGGAAACCAGATTCGGATGTTCGAATGGACCCTGAACAAGAAGGTCCTGTCTCAAAGGTAGCTTCCATGGTGGAGCCGATGACATATTCACCAGGTCTGCATACCAAGTCCTGCGTGGCCACGCAGGAACTATCAAGATCACCGAAGCCCTCTCCTGATTGATCCTGGCTACCAGCCTGGGAATGAGAGGAAACGGTGGGAATACATAAGCTAGGTTGAAGATCCAAGGTGCTACTATTGTATCCACTAGAGTCGCCTTGGGATCCCTGGATTTGGACCCGTAACAAGGGACCTTGAAGTTCTGACGAGAGGCCATCAGATCCATGTCTGGAATGCCCCATAATTGAGTTATTTGGGCAAAGATTTCCGGATGGAGTTCCCACTCCCCCGGATGCTCCTCCATCACCAAGGAACTCCTTGTTCCCCCCTGATGGTTGATATATGCAACAGTCGTCATGTTGTCTGATTGACACCTTATGAATTTGGCCTTTGCTAGTCGAGGCCAAGCCTTGAGAGCATTGAATATCGCTCTCAGTTCCAGAATGTTTATCGGGAGAAGAGAGTCTTCCCGAGACCATAGACCCTGAGCTTTCAGGGGTTCCCAGACCGCGCCCCAGCCCACCAGACTGGCGTTGGTCGTGACAATGACCCACTCTGGTCTGCGGAAGCTCATTCCCTGTGACAGGTTGTCCAGGGTCAGCAACCAACGGAGTGAATCTCTGGTCCTTTGATCTACTTGGATCGTCGGAGACAAGTCTGTATAATCCCTATTCCACAGTCTGAGCATGCACAGTTGTAATGGTCTTAGATGAATTCGTGCAAAAGGAACTATGTCCATTGCCGCAACCATCAAACCTATTACTTCCATGCACTGCGCTATGGAAGGAAGAAGAACAGAATGAAGTACCTGACAAGAGCTTAGAAGTTTGATTTTCTGGCCTCTGTCAGAAAAATCTTCATTTCTAAGGAAACTATTATTGTTCCCAAGAAGGGAACTCTTGTTGACTGGGACAGAGAACTTTTTTCTATGTTCACTTTCCACCTGTGAGATCTGAGAAAGGCTAGGACAATGTCCGTATGAGCCCTTGCTTTTGACAGAGACGACACTTGAATCAGGATGTCGTCCAAGTAACGTACTACTGCAATGCCCCTTGGTCTTAGCACCGCTAGAAGGGACCCTAGTACCTTTGTGAAAATCCTTGGAGCAGTGGCTAATCCGAATAGAAGTGCCACAAACTGGTAATGCTTGTCCAGAAAGGCGAACCTTAGGAACCGAAGATGTTCCTTGTGGATAGGAAAATGTAGGTACGCATCCTTTAAATCCACCATGGTCATGAATTGACCTTCCTGGATGGTAGGAAGGATCGTTCGAATGGTTTCCATTTTGAACGATGAAACCCTTAGAAACTTGTTTAGAATCTTGAGATCTAAAATTGGTCTGAATGTTCCCTCTTTTTTGGGAACTATGAACAGGTTGGAGTAAAACCCCATCCCTTGTTCTCCTAATGGAACAGGATGAATCACTCCCATTCTTGACAGGTTTTCTACACAATGTAAGAATGCCTGTCTTTTATTTGGTTCCAATATAATTGAGACCTGTGGAACCTTCCCCTTGGGGGTAGTTCCCTGAATTCCAGGAGATAACCTTGAGAAACTATTTCTAGCGCCCAAGGATCCTGAATATCTCTTGCCCAAGCCTGAGCAAAGAGAGAAAGTCTGCCCCCCACCAGATCCGGTCCCGGATCGGGGGCCAACTCTTCACGCTGTTTTGGTAGCAGTGGCAGGTTTCTTGGCCTGCTTACCCTTGTTCCAGCCTTGCATCGGTCTCCAGGCTGGCTTGGTTTGAGAAGTATTACCCTCTTACTTAGAGGGTGTAGAATTTGAGGCTGGTCCGTTTCTGCGAAAGGGACGAAAAACAGAATTTATGTTTACCTGATAAATTACTTTCTCCAACGGTGTGTCCGGTCCACGGCGTCATCCTTACTTGTGGGATATTCTCTTCCCCAACAGGAAATGGCAAAGATCCCAGCAAAGCTGGTCACATGATCCCTCCTAGGCTCCGCCTACCCCAGTCATTCGACCGACGTTAAGGAGGAATATTTGCATAGGAGAAACCATATGGTACCGTGGTGACTATAGTTAAAGAAAATAAATTATCAGACCTGATTAAAAAAACCAGGGCGGGCCGTGGACCGGACACACCGTTGGAGAAAGTAATTTATCAGGTAAACATAAATTCTGTTTTCTCCAACATAGGTGTGTCCGGTCCACGGCGTCATCCTTACTTGTGGGAACCAATACCAAAGCTTTAGGACACGGATGAAGGGAGGGAGCAAATCAGGTCACCTAAATGGAAGGCACCACGGCTTGCAAAACCTTTCTCCCAAAAATAGCCTCAGAAGAAGCAAAAGTATCAAACTTGTAAAATTTGGTAAAAGTGTGCAGTGAAGACCAAGTCGCTGCCCTACATATCTGATCAACAGAAGCTCGTTCTTGAAGGCCCATGTGGAAGCCACAGCCCTAGTGGAATGAGCTGTGATTCTTTCGGGAGGCTGCCGTCCGGCAGTCTCGTAAGCCAATCTGATGATGCTTTTAATCCAAAAAGAGAGAGAGGTAGAAGTTGCTTTTTGACCTCTCCTTTTACCGGAATAAACAACAAACAAGGAAGATGTTTGTCTAAAATCCTTTGTAGCATCTAAATAGAATTTTAGAGCGCGAACAACATCCAAATTGTGCAACAAACGTTCCTTCTTTGAAACTGGTTTCGGACACAGAGAAGGTACGATAATCTCCTGGTTAATGTTTTTGTTAGAAACAACTTTTGGAAGAAAACCAGGTTTAGTACGTAAAACCACCTTATCTGCATGGAACACCAGATAAGGAGGAGAACACTGCAGAGCAGATAATTCTGAAACTCTTCTAGCAGAAGAAATTGCAACCAAAAACAAAACTTTCCAAGATAATAACTTAATATCAACGGAATGTAAGGGTTCAAACGGAACCCCCTGAAGAACTGAAAGAACTAAATTGAGACTCCAAGGAGGAGTCAAAGGTTTGTAAACAGGCTTAATTCTAACCAGAGCCTGAACAAAGGCTTGAACATCTGGCACAGCGGCCAGCTTTTTGTGAAGTAACACAGACAAGGCAGAAATCTGTCCCTTCAGGGAACTTGCAGATAATCCTTTTTCCAATCCTTCTTGAAGGAAGGATAGAATCCTAGGAATCTTAACCTCGTCCCAAGGGAATCCTTTAGATTCACACCAACAGATATATTTTTTCCAAATTTTGTGGTAAATCTTTCTAGTTACAGGCTTTCTGGCCTGAACAAGAGTATTGATAACAGAATCTGAGAACCCTCGCTTCGATAAGATCAAGCGTTCAATCTCCAAGCAGTCAGCTGGAGTGAAACCAGATTCGGATGTTCGAACGGACCCTGAACAAGAAGGTCTCGTCTCAAAGGTAGCTTCCAAGGAGGAACCGATGACATATTCACCAGATCTGCATACCAAGTCCTGCGTGGCCACGCAGGAGCTATCAAGATCACCGACGCCCTCTCCTGATTGATCCTGGCTACCAGCCTGGGGATGAGAGGAAACGGCGGGAACACATAAGCTAGTTTGAAGGTCCAAGGTGCTACTAGTGCATCCACTAGAGCCGCCTTGGGATCCCTGGATCTGGACCCGTAGCAAGGAACTTTGAAGTTCTGACGAGAGGCCATCAGATCCATGTCTGGAATACCCCACAGCTGAGTGACTTGGGCAAAGATTTCCGGATGGAGTTCCCACTCCCCCGGATGCAATGTCTGACGACTCAGAAAATCCGCTTCCCAATTTTCCACTCCTGGGATGTGGATAGCAGACAGGTGGCAGGAGTGAGACTCCGCCCATAGAATGATTTTGGTCACTTCTTCCATCGCCAGGGAACTCCTTGTTCCCCCCTGATGGTTGATGTACGCAACAGTTGTCATGTTGTCTGATTGAAACCGTATGAACTTGGCCCTCGCTAGCTGAGGCCAAGCCTTGAGAGCATTGAATATCGCTCTCAGTTCCAGAATATTTATCGGTAGAAGAGATTCTTCCCGAGACCAAAGACCCTGAGCTTTCAGGGATCCCCAGACCGCGCCCCAGCCCATCAGACTGGCGTCGGTCGTGACAATGGCCCACTCTGGTCTGCGGAATGTCATCCCTCGTGACAGGTTGTCCAGGGACAGCCACCAACGGAGTGAGTCTCTGGTCCTCTGATTTACTTGTATCTTTGGAGACAAGTCTGTATAGTCCCCATTCCACTGACTGAGCATGCACAGTTGTAATGGTCTTAGATGAATGCGCGCAAAAGGAACTATGTCCATTGCCGCTACCGTCAACCCGATCACTTCCATGCACTGAGCTATGGAAGGAAGAGGAACGGAATGAAGTATCCGACAAGAGTCTAGAAGTTTTGTTTTTCTGGCCTCTGTCAGAAAAATCCTCATTTCTAAGGAGTCTATTATTGTTCCCAAGAAGGGAACCCTTGTTGACGGAGATAGAGAACTCTTTTCCACGTTCACTTTCCATCCGTGAGATCTGAGAAAGGCCAGGACAATGTCCGTGTGAGCCTTTGCTTGAGGAAGGGACGACGCTTGAATCAGAATGTCGTCCAAGTAAGGTACTACAGCAATGCCCCTTGGTCTTAGCACAGCTAGAAGGGACCCTAGTACCTTTGTGAAAATCCTTGGAGCAGTGGCTAATCCGAAAGGAAGCGCCACGAACTGGTAATGTTTGTCCAGGAATGCGAACCTCAGGAACCGATGATGTTCCTTGTGGATAGGAATATGTAGATACGCATCCTTTAAATCCACCGTGGTCATGAATTGACCTTCCTGGATGGAAGGAAGAATAGTTCGAATGGTTTCCATCTTGAACGATGGAACCTTGAGAAACTTGTTTAAGATCTTGAGATCTAAGATTGGTCTGAACGTTCCCTCTTTTTTGGGAACTATAAACAGATTGGAGTAGAACCCCATCCCTTGTTCTCTTAATGGAACAGGATGAATCACTCCCATTTTTAACAGGTCTTCTACACAATGTAAGAATGCCTGTCTTTTTATGTGGTCTGAAGACAACTGAGACCTGTGGAACCTCCCCCTTGGGGGAAGTCCCTTGAATTCCAGAAGATAACCTTGGGAGACTATTTCTAGCGCCCAAGGATCCAGAACATCTCTTGCCCAAGCCTGAGCGAAGAGAGAGAGTCTGCCCCCCACCAGATCCGGTCCCGGATCGGGGGCCAACATTTCATGCTGTCTTGGTAGCAGTGGCAGGTTTCTTGGCCTGCTTTCCCTTGTTCCAGCCTTGCATTGGTCTCCAGGCTGGCTTGGCTTGAGAAGTATTACCCTCTTGCTTAGAGGACGTAGCACTTTGGGCTGGTCCGTTTCTACGAAAGGGACGAAAATTAGGTTTATTTTTTGCCTTGAAAGGCCGATCCTGAGGAAGGGCGTGGCCCTTACCCCCAGTGATATCAGAGATAATCTCTTTCAAGTCAGGGCCAAACAGCGTTTTCCCCTTGAAAGGAATGTTAAGTAGCTTGTTCTTGGAAGACGCATCAGCCGACCAAGATTTCAACCAAAGCGCTCTGCGCGCCACAATAGCAAACCCAGAATTCTTAGCCGCTAACCTAGCCAATTGCAAAGTGGCGTCTAGGGTGAAAGAATTAGCCAATTTGAGAGCATTGATTCTGTCCATAATCTCCTCAAAAGGAGGAGAATCACTATCGACCGCCTTTATCAGCTCATCGAACCAGAAACATGCGGCTGTAGCGACAGGGACAATGCATGAAATTGGTTGTAGAAGGTAACCCTGCTGAACAAACATCTTTTTAAGCAAACCTTCTAATTTTTTATCCATAGGATCTTTGAAAGCACAACTATCCTCTGGAAACCGCTCCCTCGACCTTGGGGACTGTCTGCCATAAGTCCTTTCTGGGGTCGACCATAGGAAACAATTTTTTAAATATGGGGGGAGGGACGAAAGGAATACCGGGCCTTTCCCATTCTTTATTAACAATGTCCGCCACCCGCTTGGGTATAGGAAAAGCTTCTGGGAGCCCCGGCACCTCTAGGAACTTGTCCATTTTACATAGTTTCTCTGGGATGACCAACTTGTCACAATCATCCAGAGTGGATAATACCTCCTTAAGCAGAATGCGGAGATGTTCCAACTTAAATTTAAATGCAATCACATCAGGTTCAGCTTGTTGAGAAATGTTCCCTGAATCAGTAATTTCTCCCTCAGACAAAACCTCCCTGGCCCTTCAGACTGGGTTAGGGGCCCTTCAGAAATATCATTATCAGCGTCGTCATGCTCTTCAGTATCTAAAACAGAGCAGTCGCGCTTACGCTGATAAGTGTTCATTTTGGCTAAAATGTTTTTGACAGAATTCTCCATTACAGCCGTTAATTGTTGCATAGTAAGGAGTATTGGCGCGCTAGATGTACTAGGGGCCTCCTGAGTGGGCAAGACTCGTGTAGACGAAGGAGGGAATGATGCAGTACCATGCTTACTCCCCTCACTTGAGGAATCATCTTGGGCATCATTGTCATTGTCACATAAATCACATTTATTTAAATGAATAGGAATTCTGGCTTCCCCACATTCAGAACACAGTCTATCTGGTAGTTCAGACATGTTAAACAGGCATAAACTTGATAACAAAGTACAAAAAACGTTTTAAAATAAAACCGTTACTGTCACTTTAAATTTTAAACTGAACACACTTTATTACTGCAATTGCGAAAAAACATGAAGGAATTGTTCAAAATTCACCAAATTTTCACCACAGTGTCTTAAAGCCTTAAAAGTATTGGAAGCTTTAACCCTTAAAATAACGGAACCGGAGCCGTTTTGAACTTTAACCCCTTTACAGTCCCTGGTATCTGCTTTGCTGAGACCCAACCAAGCCCCAAGGGGAATACGATACCAAATGACGCCTTCAGAAAGTCTTTTCTAAGTAACAGAGCTCCTCTCACATGCGACTGCATGCCATGCCTCTCAAAAACAAGTGCGCAACACTGGCGCGAAAATGAGGCTCTGCCTATGCTTTGGGAAAGCCCCTGAAGAATAAGGTGTCTAAAACAGTGCCTGCCGATATTATTATATCAAAATACCCAGATAAAATGATTCCTCAAGGCTAAATATGTGTTAATAAAGAATCGATTTAGCCCAGAAAAAGTCTACAGTCTTAATAAGCCCTATTTTGAAGCCCTTATTTACGATCGTAATAAACATGGCTTACCGGATCCCATAGGGAAAATGACAGCTTCCAGCATTACATCGTCTTGTTAGAATGTGTCATACCTCAAGCAGCAAGAGACTGCTCACTGTTCCCCCAACTGAAGTTAATTGCTCTCAACAGTCCTGTGTGGAACAGCCATGGATTTTAGTGACGGTTGCTAAAATCATTTTCCTCATACAAACAGAAATCTTCATCTCTTTTCTGTTTCTGAGTAAATAGTACATACCAGCACTATTTCAAAATAACAAACTCTTGATTGAATAATAAAAAACTACAGTTAAACACTAAAAAACTCTAAGCCATCTCCGTGGAGATGTTGCCTGTACAACGGCAAAGAGAATGACTGGGGTAGGCGGAGCCTAGGAGGGATCATGTGACCAGCTTTGCTGGGCTCTTTGCCATTTCCTGTTGGGGAAGAGAATATCCCACAAGTAAGGATGACGCCGTGGACCGGACACACCTATGTTGGAGAAATTTGGCTTATTTTTAGCCTTAAAAGACCTATCCTGAGGAAGGGCGTGGCCCTTTCCCCCAGTGATGTCTGAAATAATCTCTTTCAAGTCAGGGCCAAACAGTGTTTTACCCTTGAAAGGGATGTTAAGCAATTTGGTCTTGGAGGACACATCCGCTGACCAAGACTTTAGCCAAAGCGCTCTGCGCGCCACGATAGCAAACCCTGAATTATTCGCCGCTAATCTAGCTAATTGCAAAGCGGCATCTAAAATAAAAGAGTTAGCCAATTTAAGTGCTTGAACTCTGTCCATAACCTCCTCATACGAAGATTCTTTATTGAGCGACTTTTCTAGTTCTTCGAACTAGAAACACGCAGCTGTAGTGACAGGAACAATGCATGAAATTGGTTGTAGAAGGTAACCTTGCTGAACAAACATCTTTTTAAGCAAACCCTCTAACTTTTTATCCATAGGATCTTGAAAGCACAACTATCTTCTATAGGAATAGTAGTGCGTTTGTTTAGAGTAGAAACCGCCCCCTCGACCTTGGGGACTGTCTGCCATAAGTCCTTTCTGGGGTCGACTATAGGAAATAATTTCTTAAATATAGGGGGAGGAACAAAAGGTATGCCGGGCCTTTCCCACTCCTTATTTACTATGTCCGCCACCCGCTTGGGTATAGGAAAAGCATCAGGGGACACCGGAACCTCTAGGAACTTGTCCATCTTACATAATTTCTTTGGAATGACCAAATTGTCACAATCATCCAGAGTAGATAATACCTCCTTAAGTAGTGCGTGGAGATGTTTTAATTTAAATTTAAATGTTACAACATCAGGTTCAGCTTGTTGAGAAATTTTCCCTGAATCTGAAATTTCTCCCTCAGACAAAACCTCCCTTCCTGGCCCCTTCAGATTGGTGTGAGGGCATGTCAGAACAGTTATCATCAGCGTCCTCTTGCTCTTCAGTGTTTAAAACAGAGCAATCGCGCTTTCTCTGATAAGTAGGCATTTTGGATAAAATGTTTGCAATAGAATTATCCATTACAGCCGTTAATTGTTGCATGGTAATAAGTATTGGCGCACTAGATGTACTAGGGGCCTCTTGTGTGGGCAAAACTGGTGTAGACACAGAAGGGGATGATGCAGTACCATGCTTACTCCCCTCATTTGAGGAATCATCATGGGCAATATCATTATCTATGGCATTATTGTCCCTACTTTGTTTGGACACTATGACACAATTATCACATATATTTAAATGGGGAGAAACCTTGGCTTTCATACATATAGAACATCGTTATCTGATGGTTCAGACATGTTAAACAGGCTTAAACTTGTCAACAAAGCACAAAAAACGTTTTACAATAAAACCGTTACTGTCACTTTAAATTTTAAACTGAACACACTTTATTACTGAATATGTGAAAAAGTATGAAGGAATTGTTCAAAATTCACCAAAATTTCACCACAGTATCTTAAAGCCTTAAAAGTATTGCACACCAAATTTGAAAGCTTTAACCCTTAAAATAACGGAACCGGAGCCGTTTTTACATTTAACCCCTATACAGTCCCAGGTATCTGCTTTGCTGAGACCCAACCAAGCCCAGAGGGGAATACGATACCAAATGATGCCTTCTATAAGCTTTTTCAGTGGTTCTTAGCTCCTCACACATGCATCTGCATGCCTTGCTTTCCAAAAACAACTGTGCATTAGTGGCGCGAAAATGAGGCTCTGCCTATGACTAGAAAAGGCCCCCAGTGAAAAAGGTGTCCAATACAGTGCCTGCCGTTTTTTTTAAAACAATCCCCAAGATTATAATAACTATTAATAGTTATAATCTGCCAAATATGCTTAGTAAAGTAATCGTTTTAGCCCAGAAAAATGTCTACCAGTTTTTTAAGCCCTAATGAAGCCCTTTATTCTTATACTAAACTAAGAAAATGGCTTACCGGTTCCCATAGGGAAAATGACAGCTTCCAGCATTACCAAGTCTTGTTAGAAATGTGTCATACCTCAAGCAGCAAAAGTCTGCTCACTGTTTCCCCCAACTGAAGTTAATTCATCTCAACAGTCCTGTGTGGAAACAGCCATCGATTTTAGTAACGGTTGCTAAAATCATTTTCCTCTTACAAACAGAAATCTTCATCTCTTTTCTGTTTCAGAGTAAATAGTACATACCAGCACTATTTTAAAATAACAAACTCTTGATTGAAGAATAAAACTACATTTAAACACCAAAAAAACTCTTAGCCATCTCCGTGGAGATGTTGCCTGTGCAACGGCAAAGAGAATGACTGGGGTAGGCGGAGCCTGGGAGGGACTATATGGCCAGCTTTGCTGGGCTCTTTGCCATTTCCTGTTGGGGAGGAGAATATCCCACAAGTAAGGATGACGCCGTGGACCGGACACACCTATGTTGGAGAAAGGAAATATACTGATAAACCTGAATCATGGCAAATATAAGTACAAACATTATATTTAGAACTTTACAAATAAAGTGCCAAACCATAGCTGAGAGTGTCTAAATAAAGGAAAACCTACTTACCAAAAGACACTCATCTACATAAAGTAGATAGCCAAACCAGTACTGAAACGAGTATCAGCAGAGGTAATGGTATATAAGAGTATATCGCGATCTGAAAAGGGAGGTAAGAGATGAATCTCTACGACCAATAACAGAGAACCTATGAAATAGATCCCCGTTAGGATGACCATTGCATTCAATAGGTAATACTCCCTTCACATCCCTCTGTCATTCACTGCACTCTGAGAGGAACCGGGCTTCAGCATGCTGAGAAGCGCATATCAACGTAGAAATCTAGCACAAACTTACTTCACCACCTCCATGGGAGGCAAAGTTTGTAAAACTGAATTGTGGGTGTGGTGGGGGGTGTCTTATTATGCAAATGTGGATATTTCCCAATTAAAGTGAAATGAAAACTGCATACAATGTGAGCTGCTTTTGTGATTATTATTTTTTTTTTGTACTGACGAGGCAAATAAAAAAAAAAAAAGATGCATTTAAAAAATAATAATAAATAAAAATCTTAAATTTTACTATTAACCCCTTAATGACCGGACCATTTTTCAATTTTCTTACCCTTAATGACAATGGCTATTTTTACATTTCTGCAGTGTTTGTGTTTAGCTGTAATTTTCCTCTTACTCATTTACTGTACCCACACATATTATATACCGTTTTTCCCGCCATAAAATGGACCTTCTAAAGATACCATTATTTTCATCATATCTTATAATTTACTAAAAAAAAAGATAAAATATGAGGAAAAAATGGAAAAAAACACACTTTTTCTAACTTTGACCCCCAAAATCTGTTACATATCTACAACCACCAAAAAACACCCATGCTAAATAGTTTCTAAATTTTGTCCCGAGTTTAGAAATACCCAATGTTTACACATTCTTTGCTTTTTTTGCAATTTATGGAGCAATAAATACAAGTAGCACTTTGCTATTTCCAAACCACTTTTTTTTCAAAATTAGCGCTAGTTACATTGGAACCCTGATATCTGTCAGGAATACCTGAATATCCATTGACATGTATATATTTTTTTAGAAGACAACCCAAAGTATTGATCTAGGCCCATTTTGGTATATTTCATGCCACCATTTCACCGCCAAATGCGATAAAAAAAAAAAAAAAAGTTAACTATTTCATAAATTTTGTCACAAACTTTAGGTTTCCCACTGAAATTATTTACAAACAGCTTCTGCAATTATGGCACAAATGGTTGTAAATGCTTCTCTGGGATCCCCTTTTTTCAGAAATAACAGACTTATATGGCTTTGGGTTGCTTTTTGGTAATTAGAAGGCAGCTAAATGCCGCTGCGCACCACACGTGTTTTATGCCCAGGAGTGAAGGGGTTAATTAGGGAGCTTGTAGGGTTAATTTTAGCTTTAGTGTAGTGTAGTAGACAACCCCAAGTATTGATCTAGGCCCATTTTGGTATATTTTATGCCACCATTTCACTGCCAAATGCGAGCAAATAAAAAAAAAAACTTTACATTTTTTACAATTTTAGGTTTCTCACTGAAATAATTTACAAACAGCTTGTGCTATTATGGCAGAAATTGCTTCTCTTGGATACCCTTTGTTCAGAAATAGCAGACTTATATGGCTTTGGCGTTGCTTTTTGGTAATTAGAATGCCGCTAAATGCTGCTGCGCACCACACGTGAATTATGCCCAGCAGTGAAGGGGTTAAATTAGGTAGCTTTTAGGGAGCTTGCAGGGTTAATTTTAGAGATCAGCCTCCTACCTTACACATCCCACCCCCTGATCCCTCCCAAACAGCTCTCTTCCCTCCCCCACCCCACAATTGTTACCACCATCTTAAGTACTGGCAGAAAGTCTGCCAGTACTAAATAAGAGGGTTTTTTTTTTTTTAAATAAAAATAATAAAATATTTTAGCTGGGATGGACCCCTGCCTTAGCGCCAACCTCCCTGATCCCCCTTCCAGCTCTCTAACCCTCTCCCCTACCTAATTACCGCCATCTTGGGTACTGGCAGCTGTCTGCCAGTACCCACTTTGGCCCCAAAAAACAAAGTATTTTTATTTTATTTTTCAATTAACTCTTTCTGTAGTGTAGCAGCCCCTCCACAATATCCCCACAATAACCCCACCCCCTCCCCCTCCCAGATCCATTTATATTTTTTAAAATTTTTTTTTTACCTTTTCCTGGCTTTTTGCCCTCATTGGTGTCAGTGTGGCTTATGCGCGCGTGCACATGCACGTGCGCCTCGTGCACACGCACCGTGTACGAACAATATGTTCACGTGCACGCGCGCGCACGCTCCCTCCCACCCGGAAAACGGCACCATCACTACCGGTGCAGAGAGGGCCACAGAGTGGCTCTCTCTGCATCGGAGGCTTGTAAAGGGGTATTGCAGGATGCCTCCATATTGAGGCATCACTGCAATACTCTCAGAGCTGCTGGAAGCGATTGTGATCACTTCCAGCACTCTGTTAGACAACTGACGTACCAGGTACGTCCATTGTCATTAACTGCTTGTTAATGCATGACGTACCTGGTACGTCAGTTGTCATTAAGGGGTTAATTAAATATGTCCTAAAAAAATAATACAACACATTTTACAATGAAATGTTTGATAGGGTTTAATTGGCATCACTGCAATATAAAGGCTTAAAAATATTCCTCATTTGCTTGATTTAAGCATCTATAAATAGACATGTCCATTTAATAGAACATTAATATTCATATATACACATTTATATTTATCCAACAACTCCTATGTAAAGAAATAATCATCGAATTATCCAGGTTGGATCTTTTGCTATATTTATATTTTCTGGCCCCAGAATTGCTGTTCCATGAGTGCAGTGACCAACAGTTAGATACCTAAAGGAAAGAAAAACACAATTGTAAATAGTTATAGATAACATTTATGTATAAATCATTTATATATGAAAATATTGAAAAACAAACTTACTTATTTGTGACATTAATTAGATCTGAATGGGTGACAGCAAAAAGTTGTTCTCTGTGCTTTTGTTTCATTTCGTCACTGACTCCATGCAAAAAGTTATTCATTCCTGAAAAAAAAAAAAAAAAAAAAAAAACGTACACCAAATAGTTGTGTCAAACCAAAATTAATTCTATATTCTACATAGCATAGTTCAGTCATTAAGATATAAAAATGCTGTTTATGTTCATGCCAGGCACCCTTTCATTGCTTACTTTTAAGTACTATTTCTAATAGCTAATTACATCATTCTTTGTCATTCCTTTGTACCCCCCCCGTGTGATCTGTGAGTAATATGCAGCTGTTCTTCTTGATTCTGGTCATATTGCTTATTACTGCATTGCATATTCCTTCTCCCTTACACACTTATAGGTCACTCTCCGCCACCAAAAAAAGCCTTAAACTAGTAATGCTACCAGGTAATTACCACTGCCATTATGTCACCCCCTAAAAACAAGCCATGTATTTGGTAGAGTAGAATTCAAATGAGTCCGACATACTATATTATTATTATATAGTAACTATGGTATGGTGATCACATGTACAGGCTGAAAGAAATAAAGCTCACTTTTAATTTTATTGAGGGTTTTATGCAGTTAATAATTCTACACAAAGGCTTAATGGCTACTGCATTTTATCAGCTCATCATGAATTAACCACAATGTTAGCCTTGTGTGACAAAGTGATGTGTCTTGTTTACCATAAATAACCAATGGATAAAGGTTTTGAGTACAGATGATCCATGGTGTGTTGCTTTATCCCCAACCATGCAAGCAAACTGGAAGAGGACATGTATTTTCCTCTGCTATAAGTATCATCTTTAAACAAAACTCATAGCTTATTTTTTCCCAGCTATCTTCAAGGGCCACAAAACCGCTCAGGTCTTAGCGGATGTTTTGAATAATCTAATAATAAGTGCCTGTCTGTGCAATTATTAAATGAGACAGTCTACACCTTAGTCATCTTAGTCTTACTTTAAATTAAGCTGCAAATATCCCCCTGCACCCTTTCTATATCATGCAGCAGGAACATTAAAAAAGTTATTTTAAAATGGCTATTGTTTATGGTCACTTTGAAATGGCTGCCAAGCTCCACCCACTGGTGACATCACAATCTGGGCTGCATTAAAGGCTTCACTAGTTACAAAAGACTCACTAATTGGATTCAATAGACTGTCAATGCTATTCAGCAGAGTGCATAGATGCAGCCTAGATCATGATGTCATCAGTGTGCGGAGCATGGCAGCCATTTTAAAGTGACCAGAAAAGGAAATTTATGCTTACCTGATAAATGTATTTCTTTTACAATATGACGAGTCCACGGATTTCATCCTTACTTATGGGATTTATCCTCCTGCTAACAGGAAGTGGCAAAGAGCACCACAGCAGAGCTGTATATATAGCTCCTCCCTTCCCTCCCAATCCAGTCATTCAACCAAAGTTAGGAAGAGAAAGGAAAAGCCAAAAGGTGCAGAGGTGACTGAAGTGTAAAAAAAAAAAAAAAAATGTGTTGTAGAAATGACAGGGTGGGCCGTGGACTCGTCATATCGTAAAATAAATAAATTTATCAGGTAAGCATAAAACAAAATTTATGCTTACCTGATAAATTCCTTTCTCCTGTAGTGTGGTCAGTCCACGGGTCATCATTACTTCTGGGATATTAACTCCTCCCCAACAGGAAGTGCAAGAGGATTCACCCAGCAGAGCTGCTATATAGCTCCTCCCCTCTACGTCACCTCCAGTCATTCGACCAAGGACCAACGAGAAAGGAGAAGCCAAAGGGTGTAGTGGTGACTGGATTATAATTCAAATTTTTTTTACCTGCCATAAAAAACAGGGCGGGCCGTGGACTGACCACACTACAGGAGAAAGGAATTTATCAGGTAAGCATAAAACAGAATTTATGTTTACCTGATAAATTACTTTCTCCAACGGTGTGTCCGGTCCACGGCGTCATCCTTACTTGTGGGATATTCTCTTCCCCAACAGGAAATGGCAAAGAGCCCAGCAAAGCTGGTCACATGATCCCTCCTAGGCTCCGCCTACCCCAGTCATTCGACCGACGTTAAGGAGGAATATTTGCATAGGAGAAACCATATGATACCGTGGTGACTGTAGTTAAAGAAAATAAATTATCAGACCTGATTAAAAAACCAGGGCGGGCCGTGGACCGGACACACCGTTGGAGAAAGTAATTTATCAGGTAAACATAAATTCTGTTTTCTCCAACATAGGTGTGTCCGGTCCACGGCGTCATCCTTACTTGTGGGAACCAATACCAAAGCTTTAGGACACGGATGAAGGGAGGGAGCAAATCAGGTCACCTAAATGGAAGGCACCACGGCTTGCAAAACCTTTCTCCCAAAAATAGCCTCAGAAGAAGCAAAAGTATCAAACTTGTAAAATTTGGTAAAAGTGTGCAGTGAAGACCAAGTCGCTGCCCTACATATCTGATCAACAGAAGCCTCGTTCTTGAAGGCCCATGTGGAAGCCACAGCCCTAGTGGAATGAGCTGTGATTCTTTCAGGAGGCTGCCGTCCGGCAGTCTCGTAAGCCAATCTGATGATGCTTTTAATCCAAAAAGAGAGAGAGGTAGAAGTTGCTTTTTGACCTCTCCTTTTACCAGAATAAACAACAAACAAGGAAGATGTTTGTCTAAAATCCTTTGTAGCATCTAAATAGAATTTTAGAGCGCGAACAACATCCAAATTGTGCAACAAACGTTCCTTCTTCGAAACTGGTTTCGGACACAAAGAAGGCACGACTATCTCCTGGTTAATGTTTTTGTTAGAAACAACTTTTGGAAGAAAACCAGGTTTAGTACGTAAAACCACCTTATCTGCATGGAACACCAGATAAGGAGGAGAACACTGCAGAGCAGATAATTCTGAAACTCTTCTAGCAGAAGAAATTGCAACCAAAAACAAAACTTTCCAAGATAATAACTTAATATCAACGGAATGTAAGGGTTCAAACGGAACCCCCTGAAGAACTGAAAGAACTAAGTTGAGACTCCAAGGAGGAGTCAAAGGTTTGTAAACAGGCTTGATTCTAACCAGAGCCTGAACAAAGGCTTGAACATCTGGCACAGCTGCCAGCTTTTTGTGAAGTAACACAGACAAGGCAGAAATCTGTCCCTTCAAGGAACTTGCAGATAATCCTTTCTCCAATCCTTCTTGAAGAAAGGATAGAATCTTAGGAATTTTTACCTTGTCCCAAGGGAATCCTTTAGATTCACACCAACAGATATATTTTTTCTAGTTACAGGCTTTCTGGCCTGAACAAGAGTATCAATAACAGAATCTGAGAACCCTCGTTTTGATAAGATCAAGCGTTCAATCTCCAAGCAGTCAGTTGGAGTGAGACCAGATTCGGATGTTCGAACGGACCTTGAACAAGAAGGTCTCGTCTCAAAGGTAGCTTCCATGGTGGAGCCGATGACATATTCACCAGATCTGCATACCAAGTCCTGCGTGGCCACGCAGGAGCTATCAAGATCACCGATGCCCTCTCCTGATTGATCCTGGCTACCAGCCTGGGGATGAGAGGAAACGGCGGGAATACATAAGCTAGTTTGAAGGTCCAAGGTGCTACTAGTGCATCTACTAGAGTCGCCTTGGGATCCCTGGATCTGGACCCGTAGCAAGGAACCTTGAAGTTCTGCCGAGAGGCCATCAGATCCATGTCTGGAATGCCCCACAGTTGAGTAATTTGGGCAAAGATTTCCGGATGGAGTTCCCACTCCCCCGGATGTAATGTCTGACGACTCAGAAAATCCGCTTCCCAATTTTCCACTCCTGGGATGTGGATTGCAGACAGGTGGCAGGAGTGAGTGTCCGCCCATTGAATGATTTTGGTCACTTCTTCCATCGCCAGGGAACTCCTTGTTCCCCCCTGATGGTTGATGTACGCAACAGTCGTCATGTTGTCTGATTGAAACCGTATGAACTTGGCCTTTGCTAGCTGAGGTCAAGCCTTGAGAGCATTGAATATCGCTCTCAGTTCCAGAATATTTATCGGTAGAAGAGATTCTTCCCGAGACCAAAGACGCTGAGCTTTCAGGGATCCCCAGACCGCGCCCCAGCCCATCAGACTGGCGTCGGTCGTGACAATGACCCACTCTGGTCTGCGGAAGGTCATCCCTTGTGACAGGTTGTCCAGGGACAGCCACCAACGGAGTGAGTCTCTGGTCCTCTGATTTACTTGTATCTTCGGAGACAAGTGTGTATAGTCCCCATTCCACTGACTGAGCATGCACAGTTGTAATGGTCTTAGATGAATGCGCGCAAAAGGAACTATGTCCATTGCCGCTACCATCAAACCTATTACTTCCATGCACTGCGCTATGGAAGGAAGAGGAACGGAATGAAGTGTTTGACAAGAGTTTAGAAGTTTTGTTTTTCTGGCCTCTGTCAGAAAAATCCTCATTTCTAAGGAGTCTATTATTGTTCCCAAGAAGGGAACCCTTGTCGACGGAGATAGAGAACTCTTTTCCACGTTCACTTTCCATCCGTGAGATCTGAGAAAGGCCAGGACTATGTCCGTGTGAGCCTTTGCTTGAGGAAGGGACGACGTTTGAATCAGAATGTCATCCAAGTAAGGTACTACTGCAATGCCCCTTGGTCTTAGCACCGCTAGAAGGGACCCTAGTACCTTTGTGAAAATCCTTGGAGCAGTGGCTAATCCGAAAGGAAGCGCCACGAACTGGTAATGCTTGTCCAGGAATGCGAACCTTAGGAACCGATGATGTTCCTTGTGGATAGGAATATGTAGATACGCATCCTTTAAATCCACCGTGGTCATGAATTGACCTTCCTGGATGGAAGGAAGAATTGTTCGAATGGTTTCCATTTTGAACGATGGAACCTTGAGAAACTTGTTTAAGATCTTGAGATCTAAGATTGGTCTGAACGTTCCCTCTTTTTTGGGAACTATGAACAGATTGGAGTAGAACCCCATCCCTTGTTCTCCTAATGGAACAGGATGAATCACTCCCATTTTCAACAGGTCTTCTACACAATGTAAGAATGCCTGTCTCTTTATGTGGTCTGAAGACAATTGAGACCTGTGGAACCTCCCCCTTGGGGGAAGCCCCTTGAATTCCAGAAGATAACCTTGGGAGACTATTTCTAGTGCCCAAGGATCCAGAACATCTCTTGCCCAAGCCTGAGCGAAGAGAGAGAGTCTGCCCCCCACCAGATCCGGTCCCGGATCGGGGGCCAACATTTCATGCTGTCTTGGTAGCAGTGGCAGGTTTCTTGGCCTGCTTTCCCTTGTTCCAGCCTTGCATTGGTCTCCAGGCTGGCTTGGCTTGAGAAGTATTACCCTCTTGCTTAGAGGACGTAGCACTTGGGGCTGGTCCGTTTCTACGAAAGGGACGAAAATTAGGTTTATTTTTGGCCTTGAAAGACCTATCCTGAGGAAGGGCGTGGCCCTTACCCCCAGTGATATCAGAGATAATCTCTTTCAAGTCAGGGCCAAACAGCGTTTTCCCCTTGAAAGGAATGTTAAGGAGTTTGTTCTTGGAAGACGCATCCGCTGACCAAGATTTCAACCAAAGCGCTCTACGCGCCACAATAGCAAACCCAGAATTCTTCGCCGCTAACCTAGCCAATTGCAAAGTGGCGTCTAGGGTGAAAGAATTAGCCAATTTGAGAGCACGGATTCTGTCCATAATCTCCTCATAAGGAGGAGAATCACTATCTATCGCCTTTACTAGCTCATCGAACCAGAAACACGCGGCTGTAGTGACAGGGACAATACATGAAATTGGTTGTAGAAGGTAACCTTGCTGAACAAACATCTTTTTAAGCAAACCTTCTAATTTTTTATCCATAGGATCTTTGAAAGCACAACTATCTTCTATGGGTATAGTGGTGCGTTTGTTTAAAGTAGAAACCGCTCCCTCGACCTTGGGGACAGTCTGCCATAAGTCCTTTCTAGGGTCGACCATAGGAAACAATTTTTTAAATATGGGGGGAGGGACGAAAGGAATACCGGGCCTTTCCCATTCTTTATTTACAATGTCCGCCACCCTCTTGGGTATAGGAAAAGCTTCTGGGAGCCCCGGGACCTCTAGGAACTTGTCCATTTTACATAGTTTCTCTGGGATGATCAAATTCTCACAATCATCCAGAGTGGATAATACCTCCTTAAGCAGAGCGCGGAGATGTTCCAACTTAAATTTAAATGTAATCACATCGGGTTCAGCTTGTTGAGAAATTTTCCCTGAATCTGAAATTTCTCCCTCAGACAAAACCTCCCTGGCCCCCTCAGACTGGTGTAGGGGCATTTCAGAACCATTATCATCAGCGTCCTCATGCTCTTCAGTATCTAAAACAGAGCAGTCGCGCTTACGCTGATAAGTGGGCATTTTGGCTAAAATGTTTTTGATAGAATTATCCATTACAGCCGTTAATTGTTGCATAGTAAGGAGTATTGGCGCGCTAGATGTACTAGGGGCCTCCTGAGTGGGCAAGACTCGTGTAGACGAAGGAGGGAATGATGCAGTACCATGCTTACTCCCCTCACTTGAGGAATCATCTTGGGCATCATTTTCAGTGTCACATAAATCACATTTATTTAAATGAGAAGGAACCTTGGCTTCCCCACATTCAGAACACAGTCTATCTGGTAGTTCAGACATGTTAAACAGGCATAAACTTGATAACAAAGTACAAAAAAAGTTTTAAAATAAAACCGTTACTGTCACTTTAAATTTTAAACTGAACACACTTTATTACTGCAATTGCGAAAAAGTATGAAGGAATTGTTCAAAATTCACCAAAATTTCACCACAGTGTCTTAAAGCCTTAAAAGTATTGCACACCAAATTTGGAAGCTTTAACCCTTAAAATAACGGAACCGGAGCCGTTTTTAACTTTAACCCCTTTACAGTCCCTGGTATCTGCTTTGCTGAGACCCAACCAAGCCCAAAGGGGAATACGATACCAAATGACGCCTTCAGAAAGTCTTTTCTATGTATCAGAGCTCCTCACACATGCGACTGCATGTCATGCTTCTCAAAAACAAGTGCGCAATACCGGCGCGAAAATGAGGCTCTGCCTATGATTAGGGAAAGCCCCTAGAGAATAAGGTGTCTAAAACAGTGCCTGCCGATATTATTTAACAAAAATACCCAGATTAAATGATTCCTCAAGGCTAAATATGTGTAATATATGATCGATTTAGCCCAGAAAATGTCTACAGTCTTAATAAGCCCTTGTGAAGCCCTTATTTACTGTCTGAATAAAAATGGCTTACCGGATCCCATAGGGAAAATGACAGCTTCCAGCATTACATCGTCTTGTTAGAATGTGTCATACCTCAAGCAGCAAAAGACTGCTCACTGTTCCCCCAACTGAAGTTAATTCCTCTCAACAGTCCTGTGTGGAACAGCCATGGATTTTAGTAACGGTTGCTAAAATCATTTTCCTCATACAAACAGAAATCTTCATCTCTTTTCTGTTTCAGAGTAAATAGTACATACCAGCACTATTTTAAAATAACAAACTCTTGATTGAATAATAAAAAACTACAGTTAAACACTAAAAAACTCTAAGCCATCTCCGTGGAGATGTTGCCTGTACAACGGCAAAGAGAATGACTGGGGTAGGCGGAGCCTAGGAGGGATCATGTGACCAGCTTTGCTGGGCTCTTTGCCATTTCCTGTTGGGGAAGAGAATATCCCACAAGTAAGGATGACGCCGTGGACCGGACACACCTATGTTGGAGAAATTTTGTTTTCTCCTGTTAAGTGTGGTCAGTCCACGGGTCATCATTACTTCTGGGATACCAATACCAAAGCTAAAGTACACAGATGACGGGAGGGACAGGCAGGCTCTTTATACGGAAGGAACCACTGCCTGAAGAACCTTTCTCCCAAAAACAGCCTCCGAAGAAGCAAAAGTGTCAAATTTGTAAAATTTGTAAAAAGTATGAAGAGAAGACCAAGTTGCAGCCTTGCAAATCTGTTCAACAGAAGCCTCATTCTTAAAGGCCCAAGTGGAAGCCACAGCTCTAGTAGAATGTGCTGTAATTCTTTCAGGAGGCTGCTGTCCAGCAGTCTCATAGGCTAACCGTATTATGCTACGAAGCCAAAAAGAGAGAGAGAGGTAGCCGAAGCTTTTTGACCTCTCCTCTGACCAGAATAAACGACAAACAGGGAAGACGTTTGTCGAAAATCCTTAGTTGCCTGTAGATAAAATTTCAGGGCACGGACTACATCTAGATTGTGTAGCAGACGTTCCTTCTTCGAAGAAGGATTAGGACACAAAGATGGAACCACAATCTCTTGATTGATATTCCTGTTAGTGACCACCTTAGGTAGGAACCCAGGTTTAGTACGCAGAACTACCTTGTCTGAATGAAAAATCAGATAAGGAGAATCACAATGTAAGGCAGATAACTCAGAGACTCTTCGAGCCGAGGAAATCGCCATTAAAAACAGAACTTTCCAAGATAACAGCTTGATATCAATGGAATGAAGGGGTTCAAACGGAACCCCCTGTAAAACATTAAGAACTAAGTTCAAACTCCATGGTGGAGCAACAGTTTTAAACACAGGCTTGATCCTAGCTAAAGCCTGACAAAAAGCTTGAACGTCCGGAACTTCTGACAGACGTTTGTGTAAAAGAATGGACAGAGCTGAAATCTGTCCCTTTAAGGAACTAGCGGATAAACCCTTTTCTAAACCTTCTTGTAGAAAAGACAATATCCTCGGAATCCTAACCTTACTCCATGAGTAACTCTTGGATTCGCACCAATATAAGTATTTGCGCCATATCTTATGGTAAATCTTTCTGGTAACAGGCTTCCTAGCCTGTATTAAGGTATCAAGAACTGCTCTCAATTCCAGAATTTTTATTGGTAGGAGACTCTCCTCCTGATTCCATTGTCCCTGAGCCTTCAGAGAATTCCAGACAGCGCCCCAACCTAGTAGGCTGGCGTCTGTTGTTACAATTGTCCAGTCCGGCCTGCTGAATGGCATCCCCCTGGACAGATGTGGCCGAGAAAGCCACCATAGAAGAGAATTTCTGGTCTCTTGATCCAGATTCAGAGTAGAGGACAAGTCTGAGTAATCCCAATTCCACTGACTTAGCATGCACAATTGCAGCGGTCTGAGATGTAGGCGTGCAAAGGGTACTATGTCCATTGCCGCTACCATTAAGCCGATCACCTCCATGCATTGAGCTACTGACGGGTGTTGAATGGAATGAAGGACACGGCATGCATTTTGAAGCTTTGTTAACCTGTCTTCTGTCAAGTAAATCTTCATTTCTACAGAATCTATAAGAGTCCCCAAGAAGGGAACTCTTGTGAGTGGAAAGAGAGAACTCTTCTTTTCGTTCACCTTCCATCCATGCGACCTTAGAAATGCCAGTACTAACTCTGTATGAGACTTGGCAGTTTGAAAGCTTGAAGCTTGTATCAGAATGTCGTCTAGGTACGGAGCTACCGAAATTCCTTGCGGTCTTAGTACCGCCAGAAGAGCACCCAGAACCTTTGTGAAGATTCTTGGAGCCGTAGCCAATCCGAATGGAAGAGCTACAAACTGGTAATGCCTGTCTAGAAAGGCAAACCTTAGATACCGGTAATGATCTTTGTGAATCGGTATGTGAAGGTAAGCATCCTTTAAATCCACTGTGGTCATGTACTGACCCTTTTGGATCATGGGTAAAATTGTCCGAATAGTTTCCATTTTGAACGATGGAACTCTTAGGAATTTGTTTAGGATCTTTAAATCCAAGATTGGCCTGAAAGTTCCCTCTTTTTTGGGAACCACAAACAGATTTGAGTAAAACCCTTGTCCTTGTTCCGACCGCGGAACCGGATGGATCACTCCCATTAATAAAAGATCTTGTACGCAGCGTAGAAACACTTCTTTCTTTATTTGGTTTGTTGACAACCTTGACAGATGAAATCTCCCTCTTGGGGGAGAGGATTTGAAGTCCAGAAGGTATCCCTGAGATATGATCTCTAACGCCCAGGGATCCTGGACATCTCTTGCCCAAGCCTGGGCGAAGAGAGAAAGTCTGCCCCCCACTAGATCCGTTCCCGGATCGGGGGCCCTCGATTCATGCTGTCTTAGGGGCAGCAGCAGGTTTCCTGGCCTGCTTGCCCTTGTTCCAGGACTGGTTAGGTCTCCAGCCTTGTCTGTAACGAGCAACAGCTCCTTCCTGTTTTGGTGCAGAGGAAGTTGATGCTGCTCCTGCTTTGAAATTACGAAAGGAACGAAAATTAGACTGTTTAGCCTTAGGTTTGGCTCTGTCTTGAGGCAGGGCATGGCCTTTACCTCCTGTAATGTCAGCGATAATTTCTTTCAACCCGGGCCCGAATAAGGTCTGCCCTTTGAAAGGTATATTAAGCAATTTAGATTTAGAAGTAACATCAGCTGACCAGGATTTTAGCCACAGTGCTCTGTGCGCCTGAATGGCGAATCCGGAATTCTTAGCCGTAAGTTTAGTTAAATGTACTACGGCATCCAAAATAAATGAGTTAGCTAACTTAAGGGCTTTAAGCTTGTGTGTAATCTCATCTAATGGAGCTGATTCAAGTGTCTCTTCCAGAAACTCAAACCAAAATGCTGCTGCAGCCGTGACAGGCGCAATGCATGCAAGAGGTTGCAATATAAAACCTTGTTGAACAAACATTTTCTTAAGGTAACCCTCTAACTTTTTATCCATTGGATCTGAAAAGGCACAGCTATCCTCCACCGGGATAGTGGTACGCTTAGCTAAAGTAGAAACTGCTCCCTCCACCGTAGGGACCGTTTGCCATAAGTCCCGTGTGGTGGCGTCTATTGGAAACATCTTTCTAAATATCGGAGGGGGTGAGAACGGCACACCGGGTCTATCCCACTCCTTAGTAACAATTTCAGTAAGTCTCTTAGGTATAGGAAAAACGTCAGTACTCGACGGTACCGCAAAATATTTATCCAACCTACACATTTTCTCTGGTATTGCAACTGTGTTACAATCATTCAGAGCCGCTAACACCTCCCCTAGTAATACACAGAGGTTTTCCAGCTTAAATTTAAAATTTGAAATATCTGAATCCAGTTTGTTTGGATCAGAACCGTCACCCGCAGAATGAAGCTCTCCGTCCTCATGTTCTGCAAATTGTGACGCAGTGTCTGACATGGCCCTAATATTATCAGCGCACTCTGTTCTCACCCCAGAGTGATCACGCTTACCTCTTAGTTCTGGTAATTTAGCCAAAACTTCAGTCATAACAGTAGCCATATCCTGTAATGTGATTTGTAATGGCCGCCCAGATGTACTCGGCGCTACAATATCACGCACCTCCCGAGCGGGAGATGCAGGTACTGACACGTGAGGCGAGTTAGTCGGCATAACTCTCCCCTCGTTGTTTGGTGAAATATGTTCAATTTGTACAGATTGACTTTTATTTAAAGTAGCATCAATGCAGTTAGTACATAAATTTCTATTGGGCTCCACTTTGGCTTTAGCACATATAGCACAGATATCTTCCTCTGAATCAGACATGTTTAACACACTAGCAAATAAACTAGCAACTTGGAAATACTGTTCAAGTAATTTACTATAATATGAAAACGTACTGTGCCTATAAGAAGCACAGAAAAAGTTATGACAGTTGAAAATTGATAAACTGAAAAGTTATAGCATCAAATCTTTGTAAAAAACACACTTTTAGCAAAGGATTGCTCCCATTAGCAAAGGATAACTAACCCTGATAGCAGAAAAAAAATACAGAAATAAACGTTTTTTATCACAGTCAACTACAATCTCACAGCTCTGCTGTGAGTGATTACCTCCCTCAAAACAAGTTTTGAAGACCCCTGAGTTCTGTAGAGATGAACCGGATCATGCAGGGAAGACAATAAACTTCTGACTGAATTTTTTGATGCGTAGCAAAAGCGCCAAAAAAGGCCCCTCCCCCTCACACACAACAGTGAGAGAGATCAGTAAACTGTCATAAATTAAATAAAACTACTGCCAAGTGGAAAAAAATAGTGCCCAAAACATTTTTTCACCCAGTACCTCAGAAAATTAAACGATTTTACATGCCAGCAAAAAACGTTTAACATTAAATAAATTAAGTGTTATTAAAAAGCCTGTTGCTAGTCCCTGCAAATTAGGCTAAAGTCTTATGCATACAGAATAATTCCAGTGAAGTGCCATTCCCCAGAATACTGAAGTGTAAAATATACATACATGACAGTCTGATACCAGTTGCTGCTACTGCATTTAAGGCTGAGTTTACATTATATCGGTATGGCAGAATTTTCTCATCAATTCCATTGTCAGAAAATAATAAGCTGCTACATACCTCTTGCAGATTAATCTGCCCGCTGTCCCCTGATCTGAAGTTTACCTCTCCTCAGAAGGCCGAGAAACAGCAATATGATCTTAACTACGCCGGCTAAAATCATAGAAAAAACTCAGGTAGATTCTTCTTCAAATTCTACCAGAGAAGGAATAACACACTCCGGTGCTATTATAAAATAACAAACTTTTGATTGAAGGTATGAAACTAAGTATAATCACCACAGTCCTCTCACACATCCTATCTATTCGTTGGGTGCAAGAGAATGACTGGGGGTGACGTAGAGGGGAGGAGCTATATAGCAGCTCTGCTGGGTGAATCCTCTTGCACTTCCTGTTGGGGAGGAGTTAATATCCCAGAAGTAATGATGACCCGTGGACTGACCACACTTAACAGGAGAAATTTCCTTTTCTTTTACAAGATATGACGAGTCCACGGATTTCATCCTTACTTATGGGATATAATACCAAAGCTATAGGACACGGATGAAAGGGAGGGACAAGACAGGAACCTAAACGGAAGGCACCACTGTTTGAAGAACCTTTCTCCCAAAAACAGCCTCAGAAGAAGCAAAAGTATCAAATTTGTAAAATTTTGAAAAAGTGTGAAGAGACGACCAAGTTGCAGCCTTGCAAATCTGTTCAACAGAAGCATGGTTTGTAAACGCCCATGAGGAAGCCACAGCCCTAGTGGAATGAGCCGTAATTCTTTCAGGAGGCTGCTGTCCAGCAGTCTCATATGCCAGATGGATAATACTCTTCAGCCAAAGAGAGGTAGCCGTAGCTTTCTGGCCCCTACGCTTTCCAGAAAAAACAACAAATAAAGAAGAAGATTGACAAAAATCTTTAGTCGTCTGCAAGTAAAATTTCAGGGCACGGACCACGTCCAAGTTATGCAACAGACGCTCCTTCTTAGAAGAAGGATTAGGACATAATGAAGGAACCACAATTTCCTGAATATTATTCTTATTTGAAACAACCTTAGGAAGGAACCCAGGTTTGGTACGTAAAACCACCTTATCAGAATGAAAGATAAGATAAGGCGAGTCACATTGTAACACTGAAAGCTCAGAAACTCTACAAGCAGAAGAATAGCAACCAAAATTAAAACTTTCCAAGATAATAACTTAATATCTATGGAATGCATGGGTTCAAACGGAACCCCTTGAAGAACATTAAGAACTAAATTCAAACTCCAGGGTGGAGCAATTGGTCTAAACACAGGCTTGATTCTGGTCTGAGCCTGACAAAAAAACTGAACGTCTGGAACATCTGCCTAACGTTTGTGTAGTAAAATTGACAAAGCAGAGATTTGTCCCTTTAAGGAACTTGCTGATAATCCTTTCTCCAACCCTTCTTGGAGAAAAGACAGAATTCTGGGAATCCTAACTCTACTCCATGAGTAGCCCTTGGATTCACACCAATAAAGATATTTACGCCATATCTTATGGTAGATCTTTCTAGTAACAGGCTTACGTGCCTGAATCAAAGTTTCAATGACCGAATCAGAGAACCCCCACTTAGATAAAATCAAGCGTTCAATCTCCAAGCAGTCAGTTGCAGAGAAACTAGATTTGGGTGTTGAAAGGGTCCCTGACTGAGAAGGTCCTGCCTCAATGGAAGCCTCCACGGCGGCAGAGAGGACATGTCCACTAGATCGGCCCTCTCCTGTTTGATCCGAACAATCACCCGGGGAAGGCGAGCAAACGGTGGAAACACATAAGCTAGGTTGAACGACCAAGGCATCTATCAGTTCGACCTGAGGATCCCTTGAACTGGATCCGTATCTCGGGAGCTTGGCATTCTGACGAGACGCCATCAGATCCAATTCTGGTCTGCCCCATCTGAGAATCAGAGTGGCAAAGACATACGGATGGAGTTCCCACTCCCCCGGATGAAACGTCTGTCTGCTTAAAAAGTCCGCTTCCCAGTTGTCTACTCCTGGGATGTAGATTGCTGACAGATAACAAGAGTGAGCCTCTGCCCATCGAATTATCTTGGATACTTTTGTCATCGCTAAGGGACTCTTTGTTCCCCCTTGATAATTGATGTAAGCCACAGTCGTGATGTTGTCCAACTGAAAGCTGATGAATTTGGCCGAAACACCTTGAATATTGCTCTCAATTCCAGAATATTGATTGGAAGTAGAGACTCCGACTGAGTCCACAAACCTTGAGCCTTCAGGGAATTCCAGACTGCACCCCAACCTAGTAGACTGGCAACTGTTGTCACTATCACCCATGAGGGTCTGCGGAAGCACGTCCCTTGGGACAGATGATCCGACGACAACCACCAAAGAAGAGTCTCTTGTCTCCTGATCCAGGTCTATCTGAGGAGACAAATTTGCATAATCTCCATTCCACTGCCTGAGCATGCTCAATTGTAGCGGTCTGAGATGAAAACGAGCAAAAGGAATGATGTCCATTGCCGCCACCATCAATCCTATTACACCTCCATGCACTGAGCCACCGATGGCCGAAGATTGGATCCACTTGCTAAGATGTGTAAGAAAACATAATTTATGTAAGAACTTACCAGATAAATTAATTTCTTTCATATTGGCAAGAGTCCATGAGCTAGTGACGTATGGGATATACATTCCTACCAGGAGGGGCAAAGTTTCCCAAACCTCAAAATGCCTATAAATACACCCCTCAGCACACCCACAATTCAGTTTAACGAATAGCCAAGAAGTGGGGTGATAAGAAAGGAGCGAAAGCATCAACAAGGAATTGGAATAATTGTGCTTTATACAAAAAAATCATAACCACCACAAAAAAGGGTGGGTCTCATGGACTCTTGCCAATATGAAAGAAATTAATTTATCAGGTAAGTTCTTACATAAATTATGTTTTCTTTCATGTAATTGGCAAGAGTCCATGAGCTAGTGACGTATGGGATAGCAAATACCCAAGATGTGGAACTCCACGCAAGAGTCACTAGGAGGGATAAAATAAAGACAGCCAATTCCGCTGAAAAAACAACCCACAACCCAAATCAAAAGTTTTAATCTTTATAATGAAAAAAACTGAAATTATAAGCAGAAGAATCAGACTGAAACAGCTGCCTGAAGTACTTTTCTACCAAAAACTGCTTCTGAAGAAGAAAAAACATCAAAATGGTAGTATTTAGTAAAAGTATGCAAAGAAGACCAAGTTGCTGCTTTGCAAATCTGATCAACAGAAGCTTCATTCTTAAAAGCCCAGGAAGTAGAAACTGACCTAGTAGAATGAGCCGTAATCCTTTGAGGCGGGATTTACCCGACTCGACATAAGCATGATGAATCAAAAGCTTTAACAAAGACGCCAAAGAAATGGCAGAAGCCTTCTGACCTTTCCTAAAACCAGAAAAGATAACAAATAGACTAGAAGTCTTACTGAAATCTTAGTAGCTTCAACATAATATTTCAAAACTCTGACCATATCCAAAGAATGTAAGGATATTTCCAAAGAATTCTTAGGATTTAGGACACAAGGAAGGAACAATAATTCCTCTATTAATGTCGTTAAAATTCACAACTTGAGGTAAAAATTAAAATAAAGACAGCAAAAACCGCCTTATCCTGATGAAAAATCAGAAAAGGAGACTCACAAGAAAGAGCAGATAAATAAAAAATTCTTCTAGCAGAAGAGAGGGCCAAAAGGAACAATACTTTCCATGAAAGTAATTTAATGTCCAAAGAATGCATATGCTCAAACGGAAGAGCCTGTTAAGCCCTCAGAACCAAATTAAGACTCCAAGGAGGAGAAATTGGCTTAATGACAGGCTTGATACGAACCAAAGCCTGAACAAAACAATGAATATCAGAAAGATTAGCAATTTTTTCTGTGAAACAGCACAGAAAGAGCAGAGATTTGTCCTTTCAAGGAACTTGCAGACAAAACCTTATGAAGAAACTATAAAATCCTAGGAATTCTAAAAGAATGCCAAGAGAAATTATGAGAAGAGCATCATAAGATGTAAGTCTTCCAAACTTGATAATAAATCTTTCTAGACACCGATTTACGAACCTGCAACATAGTATAAATCACTGAGTCAGAGAAACCTCTATGACTAAGCACTAAACGTTTTAATTTCCATACCATCAAATTTAATAATTTGATTTCCCGACGGAAAAAAAACGAATCTTAAGGTCTGGCCTAAATGGAAGTGACCAAGGTTGGCAACTGGACATCCGAACAAGAACCATATACCAAAACCTGAGCGGCCATGCTGGAGCCACCAGCAGCACAAACGATTGCTCCATGATGATTTTGAAAAATCACTCTTAAAAAGAAGAACCAGAAGGAGCAGGCAGATTGATAACTCCAAGGAAGTGTCAATGCATACACTGCTTTCGCCTGAGGATCCCCGGACCTGAATAGGTACCTGGGAAGTTTTCTTGTTTAGATGAGATGCCATCAGAACTATTACTGGAAACCCTCACATCTGAACAATTTGAAAAAACACATCTGGGTAAAGAGACCATTCTCCCGGATGTAAAGCTTGATTGACAGAGATAATCCGCTTCCCAATTGTCTAAACCTGGGATATGGACCGCAGAAATTAGACAGGAGCTGGATTTAGCCCAAGCAAGTATCTGAGATACTTCTTTCACAGCCTAAGGACTGAGAGTCCCACCCTGATGATTGACATACGCCACAGTTGTGACATTGTCTGTCTGAAAAACAATAACATCTCTCTCTTCAAAAAGAAGCCAAAACTGACGAACTCTGAGAATGCACAGAGTTCCAAAATATTGAATGGTAATCTCGCCTCCTGAGATTTCCAAACCCCTTGTGCTGACAGAGATCCCCAGACAGCCTCCCAACCTAAAAGACTCGCATCTGTAGTGATCAAGGTCCAGGTTGGATGAATCGAAGAGACTTGTAGAACTATATGATGGTGATCTAACCACCAAGTCAAAGATAGTTAAACATTGGAATTCAAAGATATTAAAAATGATATCCTAGAATCCCTGCAGCATTAATTCAGCATAAAAAACTGGAAAGGTTTCATATGAAAATGAGCAAAGGGAATCGAATCCAATGCTGCAGCCATGAGACCTAAAACTTCCATGCATATAGCTACTGAAGGAAATAATAGAGACTGAAGGTTCCGACAAACTGAACCCAATATAATTGTCTCCTGTCTGTTAGAGACAAAGACATTGACACAATCTATCTGGAAACCTAAAAAAGGTGACCCTTGTCTGAGCAACCAAGGATCTTTTGATAAAAAGATCCTCCAACCATGTCTTAGAAGAAACAACAAAAGTTGAATCGTATGAGATTCTGGAGAACGAAAGACTGAGCCAGTACCACAAGATCGTCCAAATAAGGAAACACTGAGAACCTTGAAAAGATTCTCAGAGCTGTCGCTAGACCAGAAGGAAAAGCAACAAATTGGTAATGCTTGCCAAAAAAAGAGAATCTCAGAAAATGAAAATAATCTGAATGAAAACAGAAGAAGAAGATATGCATCTATTGTATCTATTGTAAACAAATAATGCCCTTACTGACCAAAAAGGCAGAATAGACCATATAAACACCATTCTGAAAGAAGGAACTCTTATATGACAAATCAAAAAGATTTTCTATCTTTGGGACAATGAATAATTTTGAACAAAACCCAAACCCTGTTCCTGAAATGGAACTGGTATGAATACCCCAGATAACTCAAGGTCTGAGCAGTGCCTTGAGACCCCAACGGGTAACCAGCTGCGCCTCACAAGTACCCAACACATACAGGTCTGAAACATACTTCAGAAAAGTGTGAGCCTTTACTGGAATAGCTGGAATATGCTAGAGAGAAAAAAAACTTCTCACAGGCGGTTTTACTCTGAATCCTATTCAGTACCCCAATCTAAGAAGTTTGGACCAAATTGAACCAAACAAATTTAAAAAAGTCTTAACCTGCCCCTTACCAGCTAAGCTGGAATAAAAAAAACGCACCTACATGCAGCGCATATGAATAGACCGGTCCGGTCGCCAATGGCGAGTAAAAATTCCTGCGGGCAAGTAAAATTTACAGTTTACCAGCCCGGCTGGCGATCTCACCATTGGCAGCTTTGCACTATTTTTTGGGGGGCAAAATGTGTTCTTTTTTATTCATACTGCAGCCGCACTATTTCCCGCACTATTTTTGCAGCGCCTTAATACTACTACTACTAGCAATACTAGCGCAGCGCATTAATTCCATCTAGCTTGCGCAGCGCATAAATTCCATCTAGCTTGCTTGTCCGTTGTTAGTGATGTCACATCAGGGCGTACAGTATTTTTAGGGAGCATACGCACTTTTATTTGGGAGCATTGATACAAGCTTGTGTTCCGGATGATACATTGATGTCACAGCAAAGATCCTCGTTAACGGCAGACACTTTATGTTTTGTGGGGCACCTTGTTAGTGATGTTGCAGCTGATGCACAATTTTGTATGGACTACAATAGCAGCGGAAATAATGAAAGAAAGTGCTGCTCAGGTTTGCATTACTGTATATTTTTCTGACATACCGACCATGCTTCTGGAAGTTACCTTAGTAATGTCACAGCATACGCACTATTTTTTTGGGAGCAGAATACAGGTAGCAGACACTGCAGCTCAGGTACTGATAAATCCTGTTCCATTTCAAAGTGATGGCTATATGATGTGGCGCTATCTTAATAATGTCAGTGAACCATCAAAGAAGAAGAAGGTAGATGATGCAGAAAAGAGAGAAAGGGCCAGACAATATGAAAAGGAAAAGAGAGAGAGACACAATTCAAAGACAGCTGGATGATTAATGATAAGGTGGAAAAGAGAGAGTGGCTTGTGTACAACAGCTCAAAACAGATTATGCTATGTAGTGTATGCCAGGCATTTTCAAACAAACGGAATGCATTTGTGGAAGGTACCAGCACAATGAAACTTGAAGGTATTCGATCACATGAGCTTTCATCAGGGCATCTGTAGAGTGTCCAGTGTGAGTCAAACCGAAAATTAAAGCAGACTGAAACACCTGCTGGACAGGCAATCGCTACCATGACAAAGGCACAGACAGAGAAACTAAAACTACTGTTTCGCAACGCTCATCTCCTTGCCATTAAATCGAGGCCTTTCTCTGACTTTCCAGATTTGTGCAAGTAAGTAAAGTGTATGTTTTTATTTGTTTGGCTTTTCCCTAACTGTGTGCTTGGTTTATATTACTTTTTTATATCCCAAATGCTAATTTTTATCTCTTGACTATTTTGTTTCTACAGACTTGACAAAAGGAAGGGTTTGGATGTGGGAGATACCTATCTTAATGCCATATCAGCACGGTCATTTGTACACTTTATTGCACAGGAAGAAAGAAAACATACAAAAAGAAAATATGCAGTTGCCAAGTTTGTTGCAGTCTTGTGTGATGGTTCAGTTGATAGTGCAGTGGTGGAGGAAGAAATTATTTATGCTAGATTTGCAATAGAAGGCAAGGTACACACAAGATTTGTGGCTTTGCAGTCAGTTGAAAAGGCTGATGCTGAAACCATTTCTCAGGCAGTAAATGCAGCAGTTACACAACACCTTGACCAGTCGTGGAAGGAGAAACTAGTTGCAATAGGCACTGATGGAGCAGCAGTGATGCTGGGAAAAAATGGAGGAGTTGTGCAGAAGCTAAAAGGACAGAGAAAGCATGTTGTTGCAATTCACTGCATGAGTCACCGCTTGGAGCTAAGTGTCAGGGACACAGCAGCCAATAATGAGAGTCATCAGAAGTTAAAGGATCTACTTCTAGGGTTATATTTATTTTATCACAAGTCAGCACTCAACCGTGCAAATCTTAAGAACAGCTATGCTTCTTTGAAAATGAGGCCACTATTGCCTACACAAGCAGATGGGACACGATGGGTAGGCCACTTCTGGCGTGCACTTGACCATTTCCTCTAAAGGTTACAAAGCAATAATACAACATCTTGATCAGGTATGTAGACCTCTGCCCCTTCCCTCTGCTATCTCTATCTCTCCAGCCTTCCCTTGCTTTCTCCCCATGTCTCTCAAGCCCCCTTTCTCTCCCTCCATTTCACCCTCCCCACTCCTGTTCCTCCCTATCTGTCCCTTTCCCCCTACCTCTTATTCCTTTTATCTCTCCTGTGCTGCTGTCATTCACTCTCTCTGCCTTTCTCTAGCTCTCCCTCCCTCTCTCTGTCTCTCAAAATTGAGAAACCAAATCCCAGAGAGAGAGAGAGAGAGAAAAAGAAAGAATAAAAAATGAGAGATAAGCAGTGCAATTATGTATTGTATACTACTTTATTTCTAGGTCCAATCTCCTGATGCAAAAGGTGTGAGAGGAGAACAGCAAGCAAAGGCCAGATGCTTTTACAGAGCTGCTACAAGTCTGTCCAGTATGCTTGTTTCGTGTATGATGTGCTTTTACAGCTATGCAACTTGTCCAACACTCTTCAGAACCGAAATGCAAGTGTTGCAGATGTCCACAACAGTTTGGAAGTGACCAAAAAAATACTGATCGCTCTGAAAGAGAGGTATGTACTTTTTTTTGTTTTGTTCTATAAGAGGTTTTGTTCTTATGTTCATATATGTTCCAGGCCTGTACCTGGGTCACTTCTTCATTCAATTCAGTATGATGAAGAAGGCACAGCAAGGTTTGAAGGAGTTGAAAGGAAAGAATGATGCCTTCAAGAGTTCAAAAAAGAAGTTTCTGGAAGCAATACAGTCCAGCTTTGAAGATCGCTTTGAAGACATTGAAGAAGGAGTTCTTCAGGCAACATCGGTGACATCCTTCAAAACATGGCCTGACAAAGAAAACTCAGAAGGTATTTCTACATTTAAAATGTAATTAGAGATGTTCTCTAATCATGTAAAATATTATTAGGACATATTAAACACAAATATATGAATTACATATATTTTGTTTAATATGAAATATATGAATATTACATATATTTTGTTTAATATGTCCTAATTAGTATAGTTTATTTTAGTACTAGAGCAAAAAAAATATGCATCAAACATGTTTGCAAGGAATTTCTTGTTTTCTTTCTTCCAGACTTTGGCAATGAAGACATTGTAACTCTGACCAGTCAGTTTCAACCAGTACTAGAGGCACAGGGTGTTAGTTGTAGGGAAATAGTGAATGAATGGACAGTTCTTAAGACTAGTTTGTATAACAAGAATGACTGGGAGAAGAAGCTGAAAACGGTCACCTGGCCTGAACTCAACAGAGAATTTGGAGATAAATGTGGCCATCTTCTGAGTTTGATGGACTTGATCCTTGCCAGTCAGCACATCAGAATGTGAAAGAGGCTTTTCCAAAATGAAGATGATCAAAAGTGACTGGCGCTCCTACCTCATAATTTCAACATTGTCAGATTTAATGATTGTAAACCTTCATTCTGCACCAGTAGATCAATTTGATCCAAGTGATGCAGTAAGGCATTGGGCAACAGCAGGACCAAGAAAGAGAAATGTCACATACAAAAGGTCTACAAATGAAACATCAAATTTAGTAATTGCTGAGGTTGCAGAGGTTCCAATCCCTTTTGATCATCTTGAAAATTATGAGGAGCAAGCAGAAGAGTTTGAGGTGTCAAGACTTAATGAGGTTTATGATTGTGAGTTGAACTTCCCAGAGCACTCTGACTCAGATTGACATCTGTTAACAGTTTCAACAATGTTTCATGTGCAGCATAGATCAGTTACTTTCTGTATTGACTTCAATACAATGGCTGAGGCTCAGTTACTAATTTTATTTTCAAATTTGCTTAAATATATCAATACTAGTTCACTAAAAGTCTAATTTTGCACTATTCCATAGTTCAATGATTGTATAATTGGACCAATGTCAGGAATATATACAAAAATAAAGAATACAGGTTTGTGAGATTATAACAACAAGGTGTCTTTTGTCCTTTTTAATGTATAATGTACACATATGCAGAATGCGCACGGGCGAGTAAATTTTCCTGCGGGCTGGTAATTTTTTGCAGTTACTCGCCTGATGGGCGAGTTCAGTTTTTGGGTAATCATAGGCCCTGTACATGCAAATTTGGGGGGCTGACTTTGATCTTTTAAATAGCTTAAATTCATTCCATGTTGAAGAAAGCTTCCAATTATAAACATGTTACTTGGGGAAGAATTAGGATTCCGTTCCTTATTAAGAACAAACTAATATAAGCTTAAGATTTACTCTTAGAACTATATCTTGAAGCAACAAAAAACTCCCTTCCCCAGAGTAACAGTTTGAAAAAATTGAATCCAATTGTGAACCAAATAATTGATTACCTTGGAAAAAAAGAAATATGGATTTTAGAAATCAAATTAGCATTCCAAGATTAAGTCACAACGTTCTTCTAGCTAAAAATAGCTAAAGACATAGATTTAACCTCAATTGTGAAAATATCAAAAAAATTACGACACAAATGAAATTATTAGCATGTTGATCAACTTAACAATGCTAAAACAAATCATAATCCAATACTTGTTGCACTAAAGTATCCAACCAGAAAGTTGAAGCATTTGCAACATCAGCCAAATAAATTGCAGGCCTAAGAAAAGGACCTGAAATAAAATATTTTTCCTAAAATAAGATACAAGTTTCCCATCTGAAGGAAAAAAAATAAATACTATTTTCTATAGGAATAGTAGTATGTTTAGCAAGAGTAGAGATAGCCCCATTAACTTTGGGGATCTTTCCTCAAAACTTTAAACTAACTGCCAGCAAAGGATACAATTTAAAAACCTTAAAGAAGGAATAAAAGAAGTCCCAGGCCTATTCCATTCCCTAGTATCATGAACTGGGAAAAAAAACCTCTGAAGAAACCATAGGAGGTTAATGACAAGAATTTAAATGTTAGCTAGTCTTAAATCAAAAGAACTAGACTCCTCAATATCCAATATAATCAACACCTTTTCAACAACGAATGTACTCTATTTAAAAATAAAAAAGTAGATTTGTTAGTGTCAAATATCTGATGAAGTATATTCTAAATGAGAAAAAAACATCATCAGAGAAGGATAATTTAGTATGTTGTCGGTCATTTGAAAATTCATCAACTAAATGAGAAGTTTAAAAAAGACCTATAAATTTATTAGAAGGCGGGATGTTAGACAAAGCCTTTAGGATAGAATCAGAAAAACATTCTCATAGATTCCTAGGTATATCTTGTACATTAGATGTAAAAGAATAGCAAATAGATAATGCATAAATACTAATGGACTCTGCATGTAAAAGTTTATCATGATAACTTATTACAAACCATAGCTAAAGATAAAATTCATAACATTAAAATAAATGAACTTAGCTTTGGTAGGACTGATATCAATCATCAGGAATCCAACAGTATTTTCTGATACAGGAACAGTTTTTGGAATATCTTGCAATATGTAATAGAAAAACAACATATAAAGCAAAATTATCAAATTCCTTAAATGACAATCTTCAGCACAACTAGCGAAACAGCACTAGGGGTGAGTGAAGTTACTGACGAAGTGTGCTTTGTATACTGTGACTTTGCCCCGGTTGGTCTGGAAGTGGCTTATACCCGGATGACCCGCTAAGCATAATCCAGTTCCCCGGTCCGTGATAAATACGGAGGGTGATCAGGTCTTAGTGCGGCTTACCTGAGGGCAGTGTGCATGAACTGAAGTAAGTCTCACCTACCTAGGCTATGTTATGCTATTCTGTACAGAGAAGTGGTTGAGTTTGCAAGGTAATATCATTTACTGACACCGCTTGTTCATCTTCCTACTTTTTCCTTAAATGACAGTTTCAGGAATGGGAAAAAATGCAAACAGAACAAGCTTCTAGAAACCAGAAGCAATTAAAAAGTGAGACTTAAATAATGTAAAAAAACTGTCGCCAAGTATGACACCCACATTTTTTGGCGCCAAAAACGTCTGTAACAAACACGAGAGTAAAAAATGACGCAACTACGTGAAAACTTCCGGCGTCAACTACGACGCCGGAAATTACGTCATTGACGTCAGAAAAACCTCAATCTCGCGCCAAAAAAGTCTCGCGCCAAAAATGACGCAATAAATTCTAACAATTTTTGCACCCGCGAGCCTAACAGCCCGCAGTTTAAAGGAAAAAAGTCAATTGAAAATTTTAGGTAAGAAAAAGATTTCATTCATATGCATTTTCCCAAAAAATTAAACACAGTCTGAAAGAAGGAAAATAAACTGATTGACCTGAATCATGGAAAATATAAGTATAAAAACATAATTTATGTAAGAACTTACCTGATAAATTCATTTCTTTCATATTAACAAGAGTCCATGAGCTAGTGACGTATGGGATATACATTCCTACCAGGAGGGGCAAAGTTTCCCAAACCTTAAAATGCCTATAAATACACCCCTCACCACACCCACAAATCAGTTTAACGAATAGCCAAGAAGTGGGGTGATAAGAAAAAAAGTGCGAAGCATATAAAATAAGGAATTGGAATAATTGTGCTTTATACAAAAAAATCATAACCACCACAAAAAAGGGTGGGCCTCATGGACTCTTGTTAATATGAAAGAAATGAATTTATCAGGTAAGTTCTTACATAAATTATGTTTTCTTTCATGTAATTAACAAGAGTCCATGAGCTAGTGACGTATGGGATAATGACTACCCAAGATGTGGATCTTTCCACACAAGAGTCACTAGAGAGGGAGGGATAAAATAAAGACAGCCAATTCCTGCTGAAAATAATCCACACCCAAAATAAAGTTTAACAAAAAACATAAGCAGAAGATTCAAACTGAAACCGCTGCCTGAAGAACTTTTCTACCAAAAACTGCTTCAGAAGAAGAAAATACATCAAAATGGTAGAATTTAGTAAAAGTATGCAAAGAGGACCAAGTTGCTGCTTTGCAGATCTGGTCAACCGAAGCTTCATTCCTAAACGCCCAGGAAGTAGATACTGACCTAGTAGAATGAGCTGTAATTCTTTGAGGCGGAATTTTACCCGACTCAACATAGGCAAGATGAATTAAAGATTTCAACCAAGATGCCAAAGAAATGGCAGAAGCTTTCTGGCCTTTCCTAGAACCGGAAAAGATAACAAATAGACTAGAAGTCTTACGGAAAGATTTCGTAGCTTCAACATAATATTTCAAAGCTCTAACAACATCCAAAGAATGCAATGATTTCTCCTTAGAATTCTTAGGATTAGGACATAATGAAGGAACCACAATTTCTCTACTAATGTTGTTGGAATTCACAACTTTAGGTAAAAATTCAAAAGAAGTTCGCAACACCGCCTTATCCTGATGAAAAATCAGAAAAGGAGACTCACACGAAAGAGCAGATAATTCAGAAACTCTTCTAGCAGAAGAGATGGCCAAAAGGAACAAAACTTTCCAAGAAAGTAATTTAATGTCCAATGAATGCATAGGTTCAAACGGAGGAGCTTGAAGAGCTCCCAGAACCAAATTCAAACTCCAAGGAGGAGAAATTGACTTAATGACAGGTTTTATACGAACCAAAGCTTGTACAAAACAATGAATATCAGGAAGAATAGCAATCTTTCTGTGAAAAAGAACAGAAAGAGCGGAGATTTGTCCTTTCAAAGAACTTGCGGACAAACCCTTATCTAAACCATCCTGAAGAAACTGTAAAATTCTCGGTATTCTAAAAGAATGCCAAGAAAAATGATGAGAAAGACACCAAGAAATATAAGTCTTCCAGACTCTATAATATATCTCTCGAGATACAGATTTACGAGCCTGTAACATAGTATTAATCACGGAGTCAGAGAAACCTCTATGACCAAGAATCAAGCGTTCAATCTCCATACCTTTAAATTTAAGGATTTCAGATCCGGATGGAAAAAAGGACCTTGTGACAGAAGGTCTGGTCTTAACGGAAGAGTCCATGGCTGGCAAGATGCCATCCGGACAAGATCCGCATACCAAAACCTGTGAGGCCATGCCGGAGCTATTAGCAGAACAAACGAGCATTCCCTCAGAATCTTGGAGATTACTCTTGGAAGAAGAACTAGAGGCGGAAAGATATAGGCAGGATGATACTTCCAAGGAAGTGATAATGCATCCACTGCCTCCGCCTGAGGATCCCGGGATCTGGACAGATACCTGGGAAGTTTCTTGTTTAGATGAGAGGCCATCAGATCTATCTCTGGAAGCCCCCACAATTGAACAATCTGAAGAAATACCTCTGGGTGAAGAGACCATTCGCCCGGATGCAACGTTTGGCGACTGAGATAATCCGCTTCCCAATTGTCTACACCTGGGATATGAACCGCAGAGATTAGACAGGAGCTGGATTCCGCCCAAACCAAAATTCGAGATACTTCTTTCATAGCCAGAGGACTGTGAGTCCCTCCTTGATGATTGATGTATGCCACAGTTGTGACATTGTCTGTCTGAAAACAAATGAACGATTCTCTCTTCAGAAGAGGCCAAAACTGAAGAGCTCTGAAAACTGCACGGAGTTCCAAGATATTGATCGGTAATCTCACCTCCTGAGATTCCCAAACTCCTTGTGCCGTCAGAGATCCCCACACAGCTCCCCAACCTGTGAGACTTGCATCTGTTGAAATTACAGTCCAGGTCGGAAGAACAAAAGAAGCCCCCTGAATTAAACGATGGTGATCTGTCCACCACGTTAGAGAGTGCCGAACAATCGGTTTTAAAGATATTAATTGATATATCTTCGTGTAATCCCTGCACCATTGGTTCAGCATACAGAGCTGAAGAGGTCGCATGTGAAAACGAGCAAAGGGGATCGCGTCCGATGCAGCAGTCATAAGACCTAGAATTTCCATGCATAAGGCTACCGAAGGGAATGATTGAGACTGAAGGTTTCGACAGGCTGTAATCAATTTTAGACGTCTCTTGTCTGTTAAAGACAAAGTCATGGACACTGAATCTATCTGGAAACCCAGAAAGGTTACCCTTGTTTGAGGAATCAAAGAACTTTTTGGTAAATTGATCCCCCAACCATGATCTTGAAGAAACAACACAAGTCGATTCGTATGAGACTCTGCTAAATGTAAAGACGGAGCAAGTACCAAGATATCGTCCAAATAAGGAAATACCACAATACCCTGTTCTCTGATTACAGACAGAAGGGCACCGAGAATCTTTGTGAAAATTCTTGGAGCTGTAGCAAGGCCAAACGGTAGAGCCACAAATTGGTAATGCTTGTCTAGAAAAGAGAATCTCAGGAACTGATAATGATCTGGATGAATTGGAATATGCAGATATGCATCCTGTAAATCTATTGTGGACATATAATTCCCTTGCTGAACAAAAGGCAATATAGTCCTTACAGTTACCATCTTGAACGTTGGTATCCTTACATAACGATTCAATAATTTTAGATCCAGAACTGGTCTGAAGGAATTCTCCTTCTTTGGTACAATGAAGAGATTTGAATAAAACCCCATCCCCTGTTCCGGAACTGGAACTGGCATAATTACTCCAGCCAACTCTAGATCTGAAACACAATTCAGAAATGCTTGAGCTTTCACTGGATTTACTGGGACATGGGAAAGAAAAAATCTCTTTGCAGGAGGTCTCATCTTGAAACCAATTCTGTACCCTTCTGAAACAATGTTCTGAATCCAAAGATTGTGAACAGAATTGATCCAAATTTCTTTGAAAAAACGTAACCTGCCCCCTACCAGCTGAACTGGAATGAGGGCCGTACCTTCATGTGAACTTAGAAGCAGGCTTTGCCTTTCTAGCAGGCTTGGATTTATTCCAGACTGGAGATGGTTTCCAAACTGAAACTGCTCCTGAGGACGAAGGATCAGGCTTTTGTTCTTTGTTGAAACGAAAACGATTGTTAGCCCTGTTTTTACCTTTAGACTTTTTATCCTGTGGTAAAAAAGTTCCTTTCCCACCAGTAACAGTTGAAATAATAGAATCCAACTGAGAACCAAATAATTTGTTTCCCTGGAAAGAAATGGAAAGTAGAGTTGATTTAGAAGCCATATCAGCATTCCAAGTCTTAAGCCATAAAGCTCTTCTGGCTAAGATAGCCAGAGACATAAATCTAACATCAACTCTAATAATATCAAAAATGGCATCACAGATGAAATTATTAGCATGCTGGAGAAGAATAATAATATCATGAGAATCACGATTTGTTACTTGTTGCGCTAGAGTTTCCAACCAAAAAGTTGAAGCTGCAGCAACATCAGCCAATGATATAGCAGGTCTAAGAAGATTACCTGAACATAGATAAGCTTTTCTTAGAAAAGATTCAATTTTTCTATCTAAAGGATCTTTAAACGAGGTACCATCTGACGTAGGAATGGTAGTACGTTTAGCAAGGGTAGAAATAGCCCCATCAACTTTAGGGATTTTGTCCCAAAATTCTAACCTGTCAGGCGGAACAGGATATAATTGCTTAAAACGTTTAGAAGGAGTAAATGAATTACCCAATTTATCCCATTCCTTAGCAATTACTGCAGAAATAGCATTAGGAACAGGAAAGACTTCTGGAATAACCGCAGGAGCTTTAAAAACCTTATCCAAACGTATAGAATTAGTATCAAGAGGACTAGAATCCTCTATTTCTAAAGCAATTAGTACTTCTTTAAGTAAAGAGCGAATAAATTCCATCTTAAATAAATATGAAGATTTATCAGCATCAATCTCTGAGACAGAATCCTCTGAACCAGAAGAGTCCAAAGAATCAGAATGATGGTGTTCATTTAAAAATTCATCTGTAGAGAGAGAAGATTTAAAAGACTTTTTACGTTTACTAGAAGGAGAAATAACAGACAAAGCCTTCTTTATGGATTCAGAAACAAAATCTCTTATGTTATCAGGAACATTCTGCACCTTAGATTTTGAGGGAACTGCAACAGGCAATGGTACATCACTAAAGGAAATATTATCTGCTTTAACAAGTTTGTCATGACAATTATTACAAACAACAGCTGGAGGAATAGCTACCAAAAGTTTACAGCAGATACACTTAGCTTTGGTAGATCCAGCAGGCAGTGGTTTTCCTGTAGTATCTTCTGGCTCAGATGCAACGTGAGACATCTTGCAATATGTAAGAGAAAAAACAACATATAAAGCAAAATAGATCAAATTCCTTATAAGACAGTTTCAGGAATGGGAAAAAAATGCCAAACATCAAGCTTCTAGCAACCAGAAGCAAATGAAAAATGAGACTGAAATAATGTGGAGACAAAAGCGACGCCCATATTTTTTGGCGCCAAATAAGACGCCCACATTATTTGGCGCCTAAATGCTTTTGGCGCCAAAAATGACGCCACATCCGGAACGCCGACATTTTTGGCGCAAAAACATAATTTATGCTTACCTGATAAATTCCTTTCTTCTGTTGTGTGATCAGTCCACGGGTCATCATTACTTCTGGGATATAACTCCTCCCCAACAGGAAATGCAAGAGGATTCACCCAGCAGAGCTGCATATAGCTCCTCCCCTCTACGTCACTCCCAGTCATTCGACCAAGAATCAACGAGAAAGGAGAAACCAAGGGTGAAGTGGTGACTGGAGTATAATTTAAAAGATATTTACCTGCCTTAAAACAGGGCGGGCCGTGGACTGATCACACAACAGAAGAAAGGAATTTATCAGGTAAGCATAAATTATGTTTTCTTCTGTTATGTGTGATCAGTCCACGGGTCATCATTACTTCTGGGATACCAATACCAAAGCAAAAGTACACGGATGACGGGAGGGATAGGCAGGCTCATTATACAGAAGGAACCACTGCCTGAAGAACCTTTCTCCCAAAAATAGCCTCCGAAGAAGCAAAAGTGTCAAATTTGTAAAATTTGGAAAAAGTATGAAGCGAAGACCAAGTTGCAGCCTTGCAAATCTGTTCAACAGAGGCCTCATTCTTAAAGGCCCAAGTGGAAGCCACAGCTCTAGTAGAATGAGCTGTAATTCTTTCAGGAGGCTGCTGTCCAGCAGTCTCATAGGCTAAACGAATTATGCTACGAAGCCAGAAGGAGAGAGAGGTAGCCGAAGCCTTATGACCTCTCCTCTGACCAGAATACACGACAAACAGGGAAGACGTTTGTCGAAAATCCTTAGTTGCCTGCAAGTAGAACTTGAGGGCACGAACTACATCCAGATTGTGTAGAAGACGTTCCTTCTTTGAAGAAGGATTTGGACACAAGGATGGAACAACAATCTCTTGATTGATATTCCTGTTAGTGACTACCTTAGGTAAGAACCCAGGTTTAGTACGCAGAACTACCTTGTCTGAGTGAAAAATCAGATAAGGAGAATCACAATGTAAGGCTGATAACTCAGAGACTCTTCGAGCCGAGGAAATAGCCATTAAAAACAGAACTTTCCAAGATAACAATTTTATATCAATGGAATGAAGGGGTTCAAACGGAACACCCTGTAAAACGTTAAGAACTAAGTTTAAACTCCATGGCGGAGCAACAGTTTTAAACACAGGCTTGATCCTAGCTAAAGCCTGACAAAAGGCCTGGACGTCTGGATTTTCTGACAGACGCCTGTGTAACAAGATGGACAGAGCTGAGATCTGTCCCTTTAATGAGCTAGCCGATAAACCCTTTTCTAAACCTTCTTGTAGAAAGGACAATATCCTAGGAATCCTAACCTTACTCCAGGAGTAACCTTTGGATTCGCACCAGTATAGGTATTTACGCCATATCTTATGGTAAATCCTTCTGGTAACAGGCTTCCTAGCCTGTATCAGGGTATCAATAACCGACTCAGAAAAACCACGTTTTGATAAAATCAAGCGTTCAATTTCCAAGCAGTCAGCTTCAGAGAAGTTAGATTTTGATGTTTGAATGGACCCTGTATCAGAAGGTCCTGTCTTAGAGGTAGAGACCAAGGCGGACAGGATGACATGTCCACTAGATCTGCATACCAAGTCCTGCGTGGCCATGCAGGCGCTATTAGAATCACTGATGCTCTCTCCTGTTTGATTTTGGCAATCAATCGAGGAAGCAGCGGGAAGGGTGGAAACACATAAGCCATCCCGAAGTTCCAAGGTGCTGTCAAGGCATCTATCAGAACCGCTCCCGGATCCCTGGATCTGGACCCGTAGCGAGGAAGTTTGGCGTTCTGGCGAGACGCCATGAGATCTATCTCTGGTTTGCCCCAACGTCGAAGTATTTGGGCAAAGACCTCCGGATGAAGTTCCCACTCCCCCGGATGAAAAGTCTGGCGACTCAAGAAATCCGCCTCCCAGTTCTCCACTCCCGGGATGTGGATTGCTGACAGGTGGCAAGAGTGAGACTCTGCCCAGCGAATTATCTTTGATACTTCCATCATTGCTAGGGAGCTTCTTGTCCCTCCTTGATGGTTGATGTAAGCTACAGTCGTGATGTTGTCCGACTGAAACCTGATGAACCCCCGAGTTTTTAACTGGGGCCAAGCCAGAAGGGCATGGAGAACTGCTCTTAATTCCAGAATGTTTATTGGCAGGAGACTTTCCTCCTGATTCCATTGTCCCTGAGCCTTCAGAGAATTCCAGACAGCGCCCCAACCTAGTAGGCTGGCGTCTGTTGTTACAATTGTCCAGTCCGGCCTGCTGAATGGCATCCCCCTGGACAGATGTGGCCGAGAAAGCCACCATAGAAGAGAGTTTCTGGTCTCTTGATCCAGATTCAGAGTAGGGGACAAGTCTGAGTAATCCCCATTCCACTGACTCAGCATGCACAATTGCAGCGGTCTGAGATGTAGACGTGCAAAGGGTACTATGTCCATTGCTGCTACCATTAAGCCGATCACCTCCATGCATTGAGCTACTGACGGGAGTTGAATGGAATGAAGGACACGGCATGCATTTAGAAGCTTTGTTAATCTGTCTTCTGTCAGATAAATCTTCATTTCTACAGAATCTATAAGAGTCCCCAAGAATGGAACTCTTGTGAGAGGAAAAAGAGAACTCTTCTTTTCGTTCACTTTCCATCCATGCGACCTTAGAAATGCCAGAACTAACTCTGTATGAGACTTGGCAGTTTGAAAGCTTGAAGCTTGTATCAGAATGTCGTCTAGGTACGGAGCTACCGAAATTCCTCGCGGTCTTAGTACCGCCAGAAGGGCACCCAGAACCTTTGTGAAGATTCTTGGAGCCGTAGCCAATCCGAATGGAAGAGCTACAAACTGGTAATGCCTGTCTAAGAAGGCAAACCTTAGATACCGGTAATGATCTTTGTGAATCGGTATGTGAAGGTAAGCATCCTTTAAATCCACTGTGGTCATGTACTGACCCTTTTGGATCATGGGTAAGATTGTCCGAATAGTTTCCATTTTGAACGATGGAACTCTTAGGAATTTGTTTAGGATCTTTAAATCCAAGATTGGCCTGAAAGTTCCCTCTTTTTTGGGAACCACAAACAGGTTTGAGTAAAACCCTTGTCCTTGTTCCGACCGCGGAACCGGATGGATCACTCCCATTAATAACAGATCTTGTACACAGCGTAGAAACGCTTCTTTCTTTATCTGGTTTGTTGACAACCTTGACAGATGAAATCTCCCTCTTGGGGGAGAGAATTTGAAGTCTAGAAGGTATCCCTGAGATATGATCTCTAGCGCCCAGGGATCCTGAACATCTCTTGCCCAGGCCTGGGCGAAGAGAGAGAGTCTGCCCCCCACTAGATCCGGTCCCGGATCGGGGGCCCTCGGTTCATGCTGTCTTTGGGGCAGCAGCAGGTTTCCTGGCCTGCTTGCCCTTGTTCCAGGACTGGTTAGGTTTCCAGCCTTGTCTGTAACGAGCAACAGCTCCTTCCTGTTTTGGTGCAGTGGAAGTTGATGCTGCTCCTGCTTTGAAATTCCGAAAGGGACGAAAATTAGACTGTCTAGCCTTAGCTTTGGCTTTGTCTTGAGGCAGGGCATGGCCCTTACCTCCTGTAATGTCAGCGATAATTTCTTTCAAACCGGGCCCAAATAAAGTTTGCCCCTTGAAAGGTATATTAAGTAATTTGGACTTAGAAGTTACATCAGCTGACCAGGATTTTAGCCACAGCGCCCTACGTGCCTGAATGGCGAATCCTGAGTTCTTAGCCGTAAGTTTGGTTAAATGTACTACGGCCTCCGAAATGAATGAATTAGCTAGTTTAAGGACTCTAAGCCTGTCCGTAATGTCGTCCAGCGTAGCTGAACTAAGGTTCTCTTCCAGAGACTCAATCCAAAATGCTGCCGCAGCCGTAATCGGCGCGATGCATGCAAGGGGTTGCAATATAAAACCTTGTTGAACAAACATTTTCTTAAGGTAACCCTCTAATTTTTTATCCATTGGATCTGAAAAAGCACAGCTATCCTCCACCGGGATAGTGGTACGCTTAGCTAAAGTAGAAACTGCTCCCTCCACCTTAGGGACCGTTTGCCATAAGTCCCGTGTGGTGGCGTCTATTGGAAACATCTTTCTAAATATTGGAGGGGGTGAGAACGGCACACCGGGTCTATCCCACTCCTTAGTAACAATTTCAGTTACTCTCTTAGGTATAGGAAAAACGTCAGTACTCGCCGGTACCGCAAAGTATTTATCCAACCTACACAATTTTTCTGGTATTGCAACAGTGTTACAATCATTAAGAGCCGCTAAAACCTCCCCTAGTAATACACGGAGGTTCTCCAATTTAAATTTAAAATTTGAAATATCTGAATCCAATCTGTTTGGATCAGAACCATCACCCACAGAATGAAGCTCTCCGTCCTCATGTTCTGCAAGCTGTGACGCAGTATCAGACATGGCCCTAGTATTATCAGCGCACTCTGTTCTCACCCCAGAGTGATCACGCTTGCCTCTTAGTTCTGGTAATTTAGCCAAAACTTCAGTCATAACAGTAGCCATATCTTGTAATGTTATCTGTAATGGCCGCCCAGATGTACTAGGCGCCATAATATCACGCACCTCCCGGGCGGGAGATGCAGGTACTGACACGTGAGGCGAGTTAGTCGGCATAACTCTCCCCTCGCTGTTTGGTGAAATTTGTTCAATTTGTACAGATTGGCTTTTATTTAAAGTAGCATCAATACAGTTAGTACATAAATTTCTATTGGGCTCCACCTTGGCATTGGAACAAATGACACAGATATCTTCCTCTGAATCAGACATGTTTAACACACTAGCAATAAACTTGCAACTTGGTTACAATCTTATTTAACAAAAACGTACTGTGCCTCAAAGAGCACTAAACGATTAAATGACAGTTGAAATAATGAACTGAAAGACAGTTATAGCATCAATCCTTAAAAACAACACAACTTTTAGCAAAGGTTTGTTCCCATTATTAAAGTAACAATAATTAAATTACAGAGCAACGTTTTTAATCACAGTCAATATATAAGTCTCACAGCTCTGCTGAGAGAATCTACCTCCCTCCAAAGAAGTTTGAAGACCCCTGAGATCTGTTAGAGATGAACCGGATCATGCAGGAAATACAAGAGTAACTGACTGGAATTTTTTGATGCGTAGCAAAGAGCGCCAAAAACGGCCCCTCCCCCTCACACACAGCAGTGAGAGAGAAACGAAACTGTCACAATTAAAACAAGCAACTGCCAAGTGGAAAAATAATGCCCAAATATTTATTCACTCAGTACCTCAGAAAATGCAAACGATTCTACATTCCAGCAAAAACGTTTAACATAATAAATACCTATTAAAAGGTTTAATGTACTATTAACAGAGTAATTCCGGTGAAATACCATCCCCAGAATACTGAAGTGTAGAGTATACATACATGTCATTATAACGGTATGGCAGGATTTTCTCATCAATTCCATTCAGAAAATAAAAACTGCTACATACCTCAATGCAGATTCATCTGCCCGCTGTCCCCTGATCTGAAGCTTTTACCTCCCTCAGATGGCCGAGAAACAGCAATATGATCTTAACTACTCCGGTTAAAATCATAGTAAAAACTCTGGTAGATTCTTCTTCAAACTCTGCCAGAGAGGCAATAACACGCTCCGGTGCTATTGTAAAATAACAAACTTTTGATTGAAGTTATAAAAACTAAGTATAATCACCATAGTCCTCTCACACATCCTATCTAGTTGCTGGGTGCAAGAGAATGACTGGGAGTGACGTAGAGGGGAGGAGCTATATGCAGCTCTGCTGGGTGAATCCTCTTGCATTTCCTGTTGGGGAGGAGTTATATCCCAGAAGTAATGATGACCCGTGGACTGATCACACATAACAGAAGAAATAACGTCAAAAATGACGCAACTTCCGGCGACACGTATGACGCCGGAAACGGAAAAGAATTTTTGCGCCAAAAAAGTCCGCGCCAAGAATGACACAATAAAATGAAGCATTTTCAGCCCCCGCGAGCCTAACAGCCCACAGGGAAAAAAGTCAAATTTTTGAGGTAAGAAAAAATATGATAATTTAAAGCATAATCCCAAATATGAAACTGACTGTCTGGAAATAAGGAAAGTTGAACATTCTGAGTCAAGGCAAATAAATGTTTGAATACATATATTTAGAACTTTATAAATAAAGTGCCCAACCATAGCTTAGAGTGTCACAGAAAATAAGACTTACTTACCCCAGGACACTCATCTACATGTTTGTAGAAAGCCAAACCAGTACTGAAACGAGAATCAGTAGAGGAAATGGTAAATATAAGAGTATATCGTCGATCTGAAAAGGGAGGTAAGAGATGAATCTCTACGACCGATAACAGAGAACCTTATGAAATAGACCCCGTAGAAGGAGATCACTGCATTCAATAGGCAATACTCTCCTCACATCCCTCTGACATTCACTGCACGCTGAGAGGAAAACCGGGCTCCAACTTGCTGCGGAGCGCATATCAACGTAGAATCTAGCACAAACTTACTTCACCACCTCCCTTGGAGGCAAAGTTTGTAAAACTGATTTGTGGGTGTGGTGAGGGGTGTATTTATAGGCATTTTAAGGTTTGGGAAACTTTGCCCCTCCTGGTAGGAATGTATATCCCATACGTCACTAGCTCATGGACTCTTGTTAATTACATGAAAGAAACATATATTTAGAACTTTACATATAAAGTGCCAAACCATAGCTGAGAGTGTCATAAATAAAATAAGACTTACTTACCCAAAGACACTCATCTACATATAGTAGTAGATAGCCAAACCAGTACTGAAACGAGAATCAGTAGAGGTAATGGTATATAAGAGTATATTGTTGATCTGAAAAGGGAGGTAGGAGAAGAAATCTCTACGACCGATAACAGAGAACCTATGAAATAGATCCCCTAGAGGAAGACCATGGTATTCAAATAGGCAATCCTCTCTTCACATCCCTTTGACATTCACTGCACTCTGAGAGGAAAACCGGGCTTCAGCCTGCTGCGAAGCGCATATCAACGTAGAATCAAGCACAAACTGACTTCACCACCTCCATGGGAGGCAAAGTTTGTAAAAACTGAATTGTGGGTGTGGTGAGGGGTGTATTTATAGGCATTTTGAGGTTTGGGAAACTTTGCCCCTCCTGGTAGGAATGTATATCCCATACGTCACTAGCTCATGGACTCTTGCCAATTACATGAAAGAAATATATAATATCGATTTAACAATATTTATTTATTTATCTTTATTCCGGCCCCTGCACCACTTGCCCCAGGAGTACACTGCTGCTGCTAGAGAAGCTTTTAAGGACCTTCAAAAGTCAAAACAACATAGGCCCCACCGGAGCCCAGGACTCTGCTGCCTATGCGATCCGGGTGATACTGAGCGCGCGAAAATAGGCCCCGCCCACCGTGGACGTAAATCTAGTCTGCCTAAGACACGCATGGGTCGCAAGAAAAGCAAACATGTCGATCCAAGTAAGAATATAAGCCATGTGCCCCTCTTGTGTACCTCACAAAACCAAGTGAAACCTCGTAAAAAACACTGCACTCCCTTAGCCAGTGATAAAAATAACAAAGACAGTCCTAAGTAAACCGCCGCTCCCAGCGTCCAGCCCACCTTGAATAAGCCTCAAAGGTATATTTTACATACTAAAAAGGGATTCCAGGTACACAATCTCTTACATATAGTGTATACTGCTTACCCCTCCCCATATAGGGAATAATGTCAGCCTGTTCTGATGCATCAAGTCTCCCCAGAAACAAAAGACTAAACATACCTTGCTGCTTGTAGCCAGACACCGTTCTCCACACTGAAGATCTTTCTTACGCTACCTTCAGCTGCTCTGTGGGAACCATCATGGATCTTAGATAACGTTTGCGAAGATCATCAACATCAGGGTAGAAATAAGATGTCTCCACTCCTCTTGGGAAGTAATAGACTGATTTCTCCCTGAGAAAAATAGTACTCACTGGCACCATTTTAAAAATAAAAAACTTCTTGATTGAAGAATCTAAACTAACACCTCACTTTACCTCTTCCTAGTACTAACACAGGCAAAGAGAATGACTGGATTGGGAGGGAAGGGAGGAGCTATATATACAGCTCTGCTGTGGTGCTCTTTGCCACTTCCTGTTAGCAGGAGGATAAATCCCATAAGTAAGGGTGAAATCCGTGGACTCGTCATATCTTGTAAAAGAAACAAATATTAATTTTAAAATAACCTTTTTACTGTTACAGCTGCATGATATAAAAAGTGGTGCAGGAGGATATTTGCAGCTTAATCTAAAGTTAGACTTTAAGATGACTAAGGTGTAGACTGTCCCTTTAACCAAATTAGTTGTCACAGAGAACAGTTGAGATTTTTTGAAAGCAATAGTGACCCACCCGCTCCTTTACTGCATCCACGTTAAATAAACAATGCATAACAAGGGCTTTCACAATAGTCTTCTGTATTTTAGTAAACCCCAAGTGGCACAAGTAGTTACATTCAATACAGCAACCACTCATGTAATGGAGAGCAAAGAGCAACTTGCTGCTGCTTCCCATAGCCTGAATTTCATTTACCAGAAAATCAGATAGAGAATGTCATTTTAAACCATTTTCCAATTTACTTTTATCACCAATTTTGTTTTGTTCTCTTGGTATTCTTAGTTGAAAGCTAAACCTAGGAGGTTCATATGCAAATTTATAAGCCCTTTCTAAGGCTTAGATAGAAGGTAATCACAGAGGTAAAAAACCTAATAATTTATGCTTACCTGATAAATGTATTTATTTCCGGATATGGCAAGTCCACAACGTCATCAATTACTAGTGTGAATATCTCTCCTGTCCAGCAGGAGGCAGCAAAGAGCACCACAGCAAAGCTGGTAAATACCACTCCCCTTCCCTTTCCATAATCCCAAGTCATTCGACCAAAGGCAAATGGAAAAAACATAATTTATGCTTACCTGATAAATTTATTTCTCTTGTAGTGTATCCAGTCCACGGATCATCCATTACTTGTGGGATATTCTCCTTCCCAACAGGAAGTTGCAAGAGGATCACCCACAGCAGAGCTGCTATATAGCTCCTCCCCTCACTGCCATATCCAGTCATTCAACCGAAACAAGACGAGAAAGGAGAAACCATAGGGTGCAGTGGTGACTGTAGTTTAATTAAAATTTAGACCTGCCTTAAAAGGACAGGGCGGGCCGTGGACTGGATACACTACAAGAGAAATAAATTTATCAGGTAAGCATAAATTATGTTTTCTCTTGTTAAGTGTATCCAGTCCACGGATCATCCATTACTTGTGGGATACCAATACCAAAGCTAAAGTACACGGATGATGGGAGGGACAAGGCAGGAACTTAAACGGAAGGAACCACTGCCTGTAGAACCTTTCTCCCAAAAACAGCCTCCGAAGAAGCAAAAGTGTCAAATTTGTAAAATTTTAAAAAGGTGTGAAGCGAAGACCAAGTCGCAGCCTTGCAAATCTGTTCAACAGAGGCCTCATTTTTAAAGGCCCAGGTGGAAGCCACAGTTCTAGTAGAATGAGCTGTAATCCTTTCAGGGGGCTGCTGTCCAGCAGTCTCATAGGCTAAGCGTATTATGCTCCGAAGCCAAAAGGAGAGAGAGGTTGTCGAAGCTTTTTGACCTCTCCTCTGTCCAGAGTAAACGACAAACAGGGCAGATATTTGACGAAAATCTTTAGTAGCCTGTAAGTAAAACTTCAAGGCACGGACTACGTCCAGATTATGCAAAAGACGTTCCTTCTTTGAAGAAGGATTAGGACACAATGATGGAACAACAATCTCTTGATTGATATTCCTGTTAAAAACCACCTTAGGTAAAAACCCAGGTTTGGTACGCAGAACTACCTTGTCTGAATGAAAAATCAGATAAGGAGAATCACAATGTAAGGCAGATAACTCAGAGACTCTTCGAGCCGAGGAAATAGCCATCAAAAACAGAACTTTCCAAGATAAAAGTTTAATATCAATGGAATGAAGGGGTTCAAACGGAACTCCCTGAAGAACTTTAAGAACCAAGTTTAAGCTCCACGGGGGAGCAACAGTTTTAAACACAGGCTTAATCCTAACCAAAGCCTGACAAAATGCCTGGACGTCTGGAACTTCTGCCAGACGCTTGTGCAAAAGAATAAACAGAGCAGAGATCTGTCCTTTTAAAGAACTAGCTGATAAGCCTTTGTCCAAACCCTCTTGGAGAAAGGACAATATCCTCGGAATCCTAACCTTACTCCATGAGTAACTCTTGGATTCACACCAATAAAGATATTTACGCCATATCTTATGGTAGATTTTCCTGGTGACAGGCTTCCGAGCCTGTATTAAGGTATCAATGACTGACTCGGAGAAGCCACGCCTTGATAGAATCAAGTGTTCAATCTCCATGCAGTCAGTCTCAGAGAAATTAGATTTGGATGATTGAAAGGACCTTGTATTAGAAGGTCCTGCCTCAGAGGCAGAGTCCATGGTGGAAGAGATGACATGTCCACTAGGTCTGCATACCAGGTCCTGCGTGGCCACGCAGGCGCTATCAGAATCACTGATGCTCTCTCCTGTTTGATTTTGGCAATCAGTCGAGGGAGCAGAGGAAACGGTGGAAACACATAGGCCAGGTTGAAGAACCAAGAAACTGCTAGAGCATCTATCAGCGTTGCTCCCGGGTCCCTGGACCTGGATCCGTAACAAGGAAGCTTGGCGTTCTGGCGAGACGCCATGAGATCCAGTTCTGGTTTGCCCCAACGATGGACCAGTTGAGCAAACACCTCCGGATGGAGTTCCCACTCCCCCGGATGAAAAGTCTGACGACTTAGAAAATCCGCCTCCCAGTTCTCTACACCTGGGATGTGGATCGCTGACAGGTGGCAAGAGTGAGACTCTGCCCAGCGAATTATCTTTGAGACTTCTAACATCGCTAGGGAACTCCTGGTTCCCCCTTGATGGTTGATGTAAGCCACAGTCGTGATGTTGTCCGACTGAAATCTGATGAACCTCAGTGTTGCTAACTGAGGCCAAGCTAGAAGAGCATTGAATATTGCTCTTAACTCCAGAATATTTATTGGGAGGAGTTTCTCCTCCTGAGTCCACGATCCCTGAGCCTTCAGGGAGTTCCAGACTGCGCCCCAACCTAGAAGGCTGGCATCTGTTGTTACAATCGTCCAATCTGGCCTGCGAAAGGTCATACCCTTGGACAGATGGACCCGAGAAAGCCACCAGAGAAGAGAATCTCTGGTCTCTTGATCCAGATTTAGTAGAGGGGACAAATTTGAGTAATCCCCATTCCCCTAACTTAGCATGCATAATTGCAGCGGTCTGAGATGCAGGCGCGCAAATGGCACTATGTCCATTGCCGCTACCATTAAGCCGATTACTTCCATGCACTGAGCCACTGACGGGCGTGGAATGGAATGAAGGACACGGCAAGCATTTAGAAGTTTTGATAACCTGGACTCCGTCAGGTAAATTTTCATCTCTACAGAATCTATAAGAGTCCCTAGGAAGGAGACTCTTGTGAGTGGTGATAGAGAACTCTTTTCCACGTTCACTTTCCACCCATGCGACCTCAGAAATGCCAGAACTATCTCTTTTTTGAGACTTGGGAATTTGAAAGCTTGACGCCTGTATCAGGATGTTGTCTAGATACGGAGCCACCGCTATGCCTCGCGGTCTTAGAACCGCCAGAAGTGAGCCCAGAACCTTTGTAAAAATTCTCGGGGCAGTGGCCAACCCGAAGGGAAGATCTACAAATTGGTAATGCCTGTCTAGAAAGGCAAACCTTAGGAACCGATGATGATCTTTGTGAATCGGTATGTGAAGGTAGGCATCCTTTAAGTCCACTGTGGTCATGTACTGACCCTCTTGGATCATGGGTAGGATGGTCCGAATAGTTTCCATTTTGAATGATGGAACTCTGAGGAATTTGTTTAAGATCTTTAGATCCAAGATTGGTCTGAAGGTTCCCTCTTTCTTGGGAACCACAAACAGATTTGAATAAAATCCTTGTCCTTGTTCCGTCCGCGGAACTGGATGGATCACTCCCATTACTAGGAGGTCTTGCACACGGCTTAGGAATGCCTCTTTCTTTATCTGGTATGCTGATAACCTTGAAAGATGAAATCTCCCTTGTGGAGGAGAAGCTTTGAAGTCCAGAAGATATCCCTGAGATATGATCTCCAACGCCCAGGGATCCTGAACATCTCTTGCCCACGCCTGGGCGAAGAGAGAAAGTCTGCCCCCCACTAGATCCGTTTCTGGATAGGGGGCCGTTCCTTCATGCTGTCTTGGGGGCAGCAGCAGGCTTCCTGGCCTGCTTGCCCTTGTTCCAGGACTGGTTAGGTTTCCAGGCCTGTCTGGAATGAGCAACAGTTCTCTCTTGTTTTGAAGCGGAGGAAGTTGATGCTGCTCCTGCCTTGAAATTTCGAAAGGCACGAAAATTAGACTGTTTGGCCTTTGATTTGGCCCTGTCCTGAGGAAGGGTAAGACCCTTGCCTCCAGTAATGTCAGCAATAATTTCCTTCAAGCCAGGCCCGAATAAGGTCTGCCCCTTGAAAGGAATGTTGAGTAATTTAGACTTTGAAGTCACGTCAGCTGACCAGGATTTAAGCCATAGCGCCCTACGCGCCTGGATGGCGAATCCGGAATTCTTAGCCGTTACTTTAGTCAAATGAACAATGGCATCAGAAACAAATCAGTTAGCTAGCTTAAGCGTTCTAAGCTTGTCAATAATTTCATTCAATGGAGCTGTCTGGATGGCCAGAATGCCGCTGCAGCAGTGACAGGAGCAATGCATGCAAGGGGCTGTAAAATAAAACCTTGTTGAATAAACATTTTCTTAAGGTAACCCTCCAATATTTTATCCATTGTAGCTGAAAAAGCACAACTGTCCTCAACCGGGATAGTGGTACGCTTTGCTAAAGTAGAAACTGCTCCCTCCACCTTAGGGACCGTCTGCCAAAAGTCCCGTGTAGTGGCGTCTATTGGAAACATTTTTCTAAATATAGGAGGTGGGGAAAAGGGCACACCGGGTCTATCCCACTCCTTGCTAATAATTTCTGTAAGCCTTTTAGGTATAGGAAAAACGTCAGTACACACCGGCACCGCATAGTATCTATCCAGCCTACACAATTTCTCTGGAATTGCAACTGTGTTACAGTCATTCAGAGCAGCTAATACCTCCCCAAGCAATACACAGAGGTTCTCAAGCTTAAATTTAAAATTAGAAATCTCTGAATCAGGTTTCCCCGAGTCAGAGATGTCACCCACAGACTGAAGCTCTCCGTCCTCATGTTCTGCATACTGTGACGCAGTATTAGACATGGCTCTAACAGCATTTGCGCGCTCTGTATCTCTCCTAACCCCAGAGCTATCGTGCTTGCCTCTTAATTCAGGCAATCTAGATAATACCTCTGACAGGGTATTATTCATGATTGCAGCCATGTCCTGCAAGGTAATCGCTATGGGCGTCCCTGATGTAATTGGCGCCATATTAGCGTGCGTCCCCTGAGCGGGAGGCGAAGGGTCTGACACGTGGGGAGAGTTAGTCGGCATAACTTCCCCCTCGACAGAACCCTCTGGTGATAATTCTTTTATAGATAAAGACTGATCTTTACTGTTTAAGGTGAAATCAATACATTTAATACACATTCTCCTATAGGGCTCCACCATGGCTTTCAAACATAATGAACAAGTAGGTTCCTCTGTGTCAGACATGTTTAAACAGACTAGCAATGAGACTAGCAAGCTTGGAAAAGCAATATAAAAAACGTTACTGCGCCTTTAAGAAACACAAATTTTCCCAAATTTTGAAATAACAGTGAAAAAATGCAGTTACACTAACGAAATTTTTACAGTGTATGTAATAAATTAGCAGAGCATTGCACCCACTTGCAAATGGATGATTAACCACTTAATACCAAAAACGGAATAACAAATGACAAAAACGTTTTTTAAACAGTCACAACAACTGCCACAGCTCTACTGTGGCTTTTTACCTCCCTCAATACGACTTTTGAAGCCTTTTGAGCCCTTCAGAGAAGTCCTGGATCATGCAGGAAAAAACTGGATGTCTGTGTCTAATTTTTGCTGTGCAAAAAAACGCCAAAATAGGCCCCTCCCACTCATATTACAACAGTGGGAAGCCTCAGGGAACTGTTTCTAGGCAAAATTCAAGCCAGCCATGTGGAAAAAACTAGGCCCCAATAAGTTTTATCACCAAACATATGTAAAAAAACGATTAAACATGCCAGCAAACGTTTTAAAATACATTTTTATGAGAGTATGTATCTCTATTAATAAGCCTGATACCAGTCGCTATCACTGCATTTAAGGCTTTACTTACATTACTTCGGTATCAGCAGCATTTTCTAGCAAATTCCATCCCTAGAAAAAACATAATTTATGCTTACCTGATAAATTTATTTCTCTTGTAGTGTGTTCAGTCCACGGGTCATCCATTACTTATGGGATATATTCTCCTTCCCAACAGGAAGTTGCAAGAGGATCACCCAAGCAGAGCTGCTATATAGCTCCTCCCCTCACATGTCATATCCAGTCATTCGACCGAAACAAGACGAGAAAGGAGAAACTATAAGGTGCAGTGGTGACTGGAGTTATAATTTTAAAATTTAGAACCTGCCTCAAAAAAAGACAGGGCGGGCCGTGGACTGAACACACTACAAGAGAAATAAATTTATCAGGTAAGCATAAATTATGTTTTCTCTTGTTAAGTGTGTTCAGTCCACGGGTCATCCATTACTTATGGGATACCAATACCAAAGCTAAGTACACGGATGATGGGAGGGACAAGGCAGGAACATTAAACAGAAGGAACCACTGCCTGTAGAACCTTTCTCCCAAAACCAGCCTCCGAAGAAGCGAAAGTGTCAAATTTGTAAAATTTGGAAAAAGTATGAAGTGAAGACCAAGTTGCAGCCTTGCAAATCTGTTCAACAGAGGCCTCATTCTTAAAGGCCCAGGTGGAAGCCACAGCTCTAGTGGAATGAGCTGTAATTCTTTCAGGAGGCTGCTGTCCAGCAGTCTCATAGGCTAAACGTATTATGCTACGAAGCCAAAAAGAGAGAGAGGTAGCCGAAGCCTTTTGACCCCTCCTCTGTCCAGAGTAAACGACAAACAGAGAAGAAGTTTGTCGAAAATCTTTAGTTGCCTGTAAGTAGAACTTCAGAGCACGGACCACGTCTAGATTATGCAAAAGACGTTCCTTCTTTGAAGAAGGATTAGGACATAACGATGGGACAACAATCTCTTGATTGATATTCCTGTTAGAAACAACCTTAGGTAAAAACCCAGGTTTAGTACGCAGAACTACCTTGTCTGAATGAAAGATCAGATAAGAAGAATCACAATGTAAGGCAGATAACTCAGAGACTCTTCGAGCCGAGGAAATAGCCATCAAAAACAAAACTTTCCAAGATAAAAGCTTAATATCAATGGAATGAAGGGGTTCAAACGGAAAACCCTGAAGAACTTTTAAGAACCAAGTTTAAGCTCCACGGAGGAGCAACAGCTTTAAACACAGGTTTAATTCTAGCCAAAGCCTGACAAAAGGCCTGGACGTCTGGATGCTCTGCCAGACGTTTGTGTAAAAGAATAGACAGAGCTGAAATCTGTCCCTTTAGCGAACTAGCGGATAAACCCTTTTCTAAACCCTCTTGTAGAAAAGCTAATATCCTAGGAATCCTAACCTTACTCCATGAGTAACTCTTGGATTCGCACCAATATAAATATTTACTCCATATCTTATGGTAAATTTTTCTTGTCACAGGTTTCCGAGCCTGTATTAATGTATCAATAACCGAATCCGAAAACCCATGCTTTGATAGAATCAAGCGTTCAATTTCCAGGCAGTCAGCCTCAGAGAAATTAGGTTTGGATGGTTGAAAGGACCCTGAATTAGAGGGTCCTGCCTCAGAGGAAGAGACCATGGTGGACAGGACGACATGTCCACTAGGTCTGCATACCAGGTCCTGCGTGGCCACGCAGGCGCTATCAGAATTACCGATGCCCTCTCCTGTTTGATCCTGGCAATCAGCCGAGGTAGCAACGGAAATGGTGGAAACACATAAGCTATGTTGAAAACCCAAGGGGCTGCTAATGCATCTACCAGCACCGCTCCCGGGTCCCTGGACCTGGATCCGTAACAAGGAAGCTTCGCGTTCTGGCGAGATGCCATGAGATCCAGATCCGGTTTGCCCCAACGACGAATCAGTTGAGCAAATACCTCCGGGTGAAGTTCCCACTCTCCCGGATGAAAAGTCTGGCGACTTAGGAAATCCGCCTCCCAGTTCTCTACGCCTGGGATGTGAATCGCTGACAGGTGGCAAGAGTGAGACTCTGCCCAGCGAATTATCTTCGAGACTTCCAACATCGCTAGGGAACTCCTGGTTCCCCCTTGATGATTGATGTAAGCCACAGTCGTGATATTGTCCGACTGAAATCTGATGAACCTCAGCTTTGCTAACTGAGGCCAAGCCAGAAGAGCATTGAATATTGCTCTTAATTCTAGAATGTTTATTGGGAGGAGTTTCTCCTCCTGAGTCCACGATCCCTGAGCCTTCAGGGAATTCCAGACTGCTCCCCAGCCTAGAAGGCTGGCATCCGTTGTTACAATCGTCCAATCAGGCCTGCGAAAGGTCATTCCTTTGGACAGATGAACCGGTGACAACCACCAGAGAAGCGAATCCCTGGTCTCCTGGTCCAGATTTAGCAAAGGGGACAGATCTGAGTAATCCCCGTTCCATTGACTGAGCATGCATAGTTGCAGTGGTCTGAGATGCAGGCGCGCAAATGGCACTATGTCCATTGCCGCTACCATTAAGCCGATTACCTCCATGCACTGAGCTACCGATGGGCTTGGAATGGAATGAAGGACACGGCAAGCATTGAGAATCTTTGATAACCTGGACTCCGTCAGGTAAATCTTCATCTCTACAGAATCTATAAGAGTCCCTAGAAAAGGAACCCGTGTGAGTGGTAACAGAGAACTCTTTTCCACGTTCACTTTCCACCCATGCGACCTCAGAAATGCTAGAACTATCTCTGTATGAGACTTTGCATTCTGAAAATTTGACGCTTGTATCAGAATGTCGTCTAGGTACGGAGCCACCGCTATGCCTCGTGGTCTTAGTACCGCCAGAAGTGAGCCCAGAACCTTCGTAAAAATTCTCGGGGCCGTGGCTAACCCGAAGGGAAGAGCCACAAACTGGTAATGCCTGTCTAGAAAGGCAAACCTTAGGTACCGATAATGATCTTTGTGAATCGGTATGTGAAGGTAAGCATCCTTTAAGTCCACCGTGGTCATATATTGACCCTCTTGGATCATGGGTAGGATGGTTCGAATGGTTTCCATCTTGAACGATGGTACCCTTAGGAATTTGTTTAAGATCTTTAAGTCCAAGATTGGTCTGAAGGTTCCCTCTTTTTTGGGAACCACAAATAGATTTGAGTAAAATCCTTGTCCCTGTTCCGATCGCGGAACTGAGTGGATCACCCCCATGATTAAGAGGTCTTGTACACATTGTAGAAATGCCTCTCTCTTTACTAGGTTTGTCGATAACCTCGAAAGATGGAACCTCCCTTGTGGAGGAGAGGATTTGAAATCCAGAAGGTATCCCTGAGATATAATCTTTAACATCCAGGGATCCTGCACATCTCTTGCCCAAGCCTGAGCAAAGAGAGAAAGTCTGCCCCCCACTAAATCCGTCTCTGGATAGGGGGCCCTGACTTCATGCTGTCTTAGGGGCGGGAGTAGGCTTTCTGGCCTGCTTGCCCTTGTTCCATGACTGGTTGCCTTTCCAACCTTGTCTGTAACGAGCAGTAGTTCCTTCCTGTTTTGGAGCGGAGGAAGTCGATGCTGCTCCTGCCTTGAAGTTACGAAAGGCACGAAAATTAGACTGTTTGGCCTTTGGTTTGGCCCTGTCCTGAGGAAGGGCGTGGCCCTTACCTCCCGTAATGTCAGCAATAATTTCCTTCAAGCCGGGCCCGAATAAGGTCTGCCCTTTGAAAGGAATGTTAAGTAGTTTAGACTTGGAAGTTACATCCGCTGACCAGGATTTAAGCCAGAGCGCTCTGCGCGCCTGTATGGCGAATCCGGAATTTTTAGCCGTAAGTTTGGTTAGATGTACTACGGCATCTGAAACAAACGCATTAGCCTGCTTAAGGGTTCTAACTTTGCTCAAGGCCTCATCCAACGGCTCTGTGCGAATCGCCTCTTCCAGAGACTCAAACCAGAATGCCGCAGCAGCCGTGACAGGCGCAATGCATGCAAGAGGCTTCAATATAAAACCCTGTTGAACAAACATTTTCTTAAGATAACCCTCTAATTTTTTATCCATTGGATCTGAGAAAGCACAGCTATCCTCCACCGGGATAGTGGTACGCTTGGCTAACGTAGAAACTGCTCCCTCCACCTTAGGGACCGTCTGCCATAAGTCTCGTGTGGTGGCGTCTATAGGGAACATTTTTCTAAATATCAGGGGAGGGGAAAATGGCACACCGGGTCTATCCCACTCCTTACTGATAATTTCTGTAAGTCTTTTTGGTATAGGAAAAACGTCAGTACACACCGGTACCGCATAGTATCTATCCAACCTACACAATTTCTCTGGAATTGCCACCGTGTCGCAATCATTCAGAGCCGCTAATACCTCCCCTAGTAACACACGGAGGTTCTCAAGCTTAAATTTAAAATTTGAAATTTCTGAATCCGGTCTCCCCGAATCAGAACCGTCACCGACAGAATGAAGCTCACCGTCCTCATGTTCTGCAAGTTGTGACGCAGTATCAGACATGGCTCTCGTGTCATCAGCGCGCTCTGTCCTTAACCCAGAGCTATCGCGTTTGCCCCTTAATTCGGGCATATTATATAATACTTCTTTCATAACATTAGCCATATCATGTAAAGTGATTTGTAAGGGCCTAGATGTACTAGGAGTCTCAATCCTACGCATCTCCCGAGCGGGAGACGCAGGTACTGACACGTGAGGAGAGTTAGGCGGCATAACTTCCCCCTCGTTGTCTGGTGATAGCTTCTTTATCGGTACAGATTGACTTTTATTCAAAGCAATATCAATACAATTGATACACATCGTTCTATTGGGCTCCACATTGGCTTTTGAACATGATGAACAAACAGTTTCCTCTGAATCAGACATCTTAAAACAGACTTAGCAATGAAAATAACAAGCTTGGAAATCACTTTCAATAAGTTTTACAAGCAATATAAAAAACGCTGCAGCGCTTCAAAAATACAGATATAATTAAACAATTCTTAACAAGAAGTGTACTATTAGCAGAGGATTGCACCCATTAGCAAAAGGATGATTAACCCCTCGATACCCAAAACGGATAAAACAGATATCAATTAAGATTTAACGCTTTTAATCACAGTCAGCACACTGTCACAGATCTGCTGTGACTGATTACCTCCCTCACAAATGAAATTTGCAGAACCCTGAGCTCTCTAGACGTCCTGGATCAAGGAGGAAGAAGCAGAAAGACTGTGCAATAATTTTAACTGCACAATAAGGCACTAAAACAAGGGCCCTCCCACTCCAATCACAACAGTGGGAGCCCTGATATAACGGTTTCCATGCAGAAAAATATGTTAGCCATGTGGAAAAAATCATGCCCAAAGCGATTTATCACCAAAGTACCTCACAAAAAAACGAATAACATGCCAGTAAACGTTTTATTAAAAAACAACATTTTTCAATGTCATGCAAAGCTATCACTAAGCCTGCTACCAGTCGCTACCACTGCAGAGAAGGCTTAAGTATTATTTCAGTGTTAACAGAATTTTCTCAGTCAAATTCTAGTCCCTAAAATATAACTCGACTGCGCATACATTTATCAGCCTGATACCAGTTGCTACTACTGCATTTAAGGCTGTACTTACATCATACGGTAACAGCAGTATTTTCTTAGTCAATTCCATTCCCAGAAAATAAAGTACCGCACATACCTCATTTGCGGAGGACCCCGCATGCTATTCCCAGTCTGAAGTTACCCCACTCCTCGAGAACAGCCAGTGGATCTTAGTTACGCCTGCTAAGATCATAGATAAAAAACGCAGGCAGTTTCTTCTTCCAAATACTGCCTGAGATAGAAAAACAGCACACTCCGGTCCCATTTAAAATAACAAACTTTTGATTGAAGAATAGTTAATAGTTAAGTAAAAACTCCAGCTCCTCTCGCGACCGCCTTCTTTGTTGAGGGTTGCAAGAGAATGACTGGATATGACATGTAAGGGGAGGAGCTATATAGCAGCTCTGCTTGGGTGATCCTCTTGCAACTTCCTGTTGGGAAGGAGAATATATCCCATAAGTAATGGATGACCCGTGGACTGAACACACTTAACAAGAGAAATATTAACTGCACATACCTTATTGCAGGAAAACCTGCACGCCATTCCCTCTCTGAAGTTACCTCACTCCTCAGAATATGTGAGAACAGCAAAGGATCTTAGTTACTTCTGCTAAGATCATAGAAAACGCAGGCAGATTCTTCTTCTAAATACTGCCTGAGATAAACAGTACACTCCGGTACCATTTAAAAATAAACTTTTGATTGAAGAAATAAACTAAGTATAAAACACCACAGTCCTCTTACGACCTCCATCTTAGTTGAGAGTTGCAAGAGAATGACTGGATATGGCAGTGAGGGGAGGAGCTATATAGCAGCTCTGCTGTGGGTGATCCTCTTGCAACTTCCTGATGGGAAGGAGAATATCCCACAAGTAATGGATGATCTGTGGACTGGATACACTTAACAAGAGAAAAAGGAATAATACAAAGATGGAGAGGTGCCTGAGGTTTAGTAAAAAATAACTGTCTTAAATATAAAGGTGGGGGTCGAGGACTCCCCATATCCGGAAATAAATAAATTTTTCAGGTAAGCATAAATTATGGTTTTTTTTCCCTAAGATATGGTGAATCCACGAAGTCAGCAATTACTAGTGGGAACCAATACCCAAGCTAGAGGAAACGGATGACTAGGTAGGGAAAAAGACAGGTGGACCTAAACAGAAGGCACCACCACTTGAAGAACCTTCCTCCCAAAAGAAGCCTCAGCTAAGGCAAAAGTATCAAATTTAGAAAAAGTGTGCAGAGAGGACCAAGTGTCAACTTTGCAGTAGCCTTCTGACCCTTACGCTTTCCTGAGAAACAAACAAAAAGGGCAGAAGACTGGCGAAAATCCTTAGTCGCCTGTAAATAGAATTTTGAAGCACGCACTACATCCAAGTTGTGCAACAGACGCTCCTTATGAGAAGAAGGATTGGGACAGAGAGAAGGAAGGAGCAACAATTTCCTGATTAATATTCCTACCGAAACCACTTCAGGAAGAAAACCCAACCTAGTACTTAGGACCACCTTATCCGCATGAAAGATAAGGTAAGGAGAATCATACTGCAAAGTCGAGAGTTCCGAAACTCTCCTCACAGAAGAAATAGCAACAAGAAACAAAACCTTCCAAGATAACAATTTAATATCTATGGCATGCATTGGCTCAAACGGAGCCTGCTGCAAAACCTTAAGAACAAGGTTAAGACTCCAAGGAGGAGTAACCGACTTAAACACAGGCTTGATTCTAACCAAGGCCTGACAAAAAGATTGTACATCTGGCACGACCGCCAAACGCTTATGCAACAGAATAGATAAAGCAGAAATCTGACTGACAACCCCTTCTCCAGACCATCCTGGAGAAAAGATAAAATTCTAGGAATCCTAACCCTACTCCAAGAGTAGCCCTTAGATTCATACCAATGAGTAACAGGGTTACGAGCTTGGATCATGGTCTCAATGACTGATTCAGAAAAACCAAGTTGAGACAAAACTAAGCGTTCAATCTACAAGCAGTCAGTTTCAGAGAAACAAGATTTGGATGGAAGAAAGGACCCTGAGTTAGAAGGTCCTTCCTCAGAGGCAGCCTCCAAGGAGGCAGAGATGACATGTTCACTAGGTCTGCATACCAGATCCTGCGAGGCCATGCAGGAGCTATTAGAATTACTGAAGCTCTCTCCTGTTTGATATGAGCACTGACTCGTGGAAGAAGAGCAAACGAGGAAACAGATAAACTAAACCGAACCTCCAAGGCACTGCCAGAGCATCTATCAGAGCTGCCTGCGGATCTCTTGACCTTCAACCGTACCTTGGAAGCTTGGCGTTCTGCCGAGACGCCATCAGATCCAACTCCGGCACCCCCCACTTGAGGGTTAACCTGGAGAACTTCTCCGGATGGAGAGCCCACTCCCCGGGATGAAAAGTCTGTCTGCTCAGAAAATCTGCTTCCCAATTGTCCACTCCTGGAATATGGAATGAAGATAGACAACAATCGTGAACTTTCGCCCACTGAATAATCCGAGCCACCTCCCTCATGGCTTAAGAACTCAGAGTTCCTCCCTGGTGGTTGATGTAAGCCACAGAGGTGATATTGTCCGACTGAAATCTGATAGATCGGGTTAAAGTCAACTGAGGCCAAGTTATCAGAGAATTTCTAAATCACTCTCAACTCCAAGATGTTTATAGGGAGAGCAGACTCCTCCCAAGTCCATAATCCCTGCACCTTTAACAAATCCCAGACTGCTCCCAGCCTAACAGGTTGGCATCCGTGGTCACGATCACCCAAGAAGGTCTCTGGAAAGCATGTGCCCTGAGACAGATGTTCCTAAAGAAAACCACCACGGAAGAGAGTTTCTTGTTAATACATCTAGATCTATGCTCTGAGACGGACCCAGATGGTTTCTGTTCCATTGCTTGAGCATGCACAATTGCAGAGCTCTTAAATGGAATCGAGCAAAGGGAATGATGCCAAACTTCACCTCCTCCATTGACAGAGGCAAAGAATGAATGGGGATTATGGGAAGGGGAGTGGTATTTAACATCTTTGCTGTGGTGCTCTTTGCCGCCTCCTGCTGGACAGGAGAGATATTCCCACTAGTAATTGATGACATTGTGGACTCACCATATCTTAGGAAAGAAAAGTGTATTTATATAACTGTGTTGGTTAGGCAAAACTAGGGAATGGGTAATAAAGGCATTATCTATCTTTTTAAACAAATATACTGGTGTAGACTGTCCCTTTAACCACTCTCTTTAATTAGAAATGAATCACAATAAGCTCCATTAGGTCACACTTATATTACATAAACAAATAATATACAAATATAAAATATACAACATACCTTTATCAGAAGGGGCAACAGGAGAATCAACTGATGAAAATACAGATAGCTTTGCTTCATCTATGTCTTCCTGGGCAAATTTTCCTGATCTGGCCCAATCAATTGCTTTTTCGAATACTGACAATGTTGATAAACAATTTGGATCTCTAAACAAGAAAAACATAATAAAAGTTATCAAGGATCAATTCTCTAGAGCAGGAAAGGACAACTTCCTAAGACACGGGGCCCTAGTAAAATATTTTAGAAGCCTTAAGGGCCACATATAAAATCTATGATTATTAACACACAAATAACTATAAACATCCTAAAATGTTCAGTGGCACAGGGGATTTAGGCAAGGTTGCAGGGTACCCTTATCTTCTGTTTTCCCCTTTTGAGTTTTGGCCACCCAAAGCTCACATTTTTATTTCTGTCTTTTCCTACTATGGCACACATTCTTAGTTATGCTTTTTCCCTGGGGCCACAAAGTGCAGGGGCCGCATGAGGCCCTTGGGCTGCCAGTTGGCCATTCCTGCCCTAAGCACGACATATTAAAAAAATAATACAAAAGGAAAAATATTACTTTTTTCTTTAGCTATTTGCCATTCCATATTCCTATTATGTAATTGTCCTCTTTTTTTCTTTAAAACATGGAGCACATGGACCTGTATACTTTTCCCCACAATATACGTATAATTACCAAATTGAAAAGAAACACATTTGCCCATATTAACAGTTTGTACATGGCAGCTATCCAGGTCTAACGGTTTTCAGAAGAGCAAGATATACAAAGTAAAAAAAGCTTTTTGTTCACTCAATTTTAGTTGCAATATTTTTTTGCTATGTTTTGTTTTTTCCTTCATCATTCACCAATAATCTACTGACAAAAGTTATATTTCTATATGCTCTTTGGTTGTCTATAGCAGGTCTGTCCAAACATTTCAAATGAGGGGCCATATATATTTATAATAAAAAGGGGACAGAACCCTCCCCCAGCAGAAATTAAAGGGACATAAAACCCAAAAATGTTTTCTCTCGATTTAGACCATTTTCTGGGGTATATATTATCAATTTTGTTTCATTCTCTTGGTATCCTTTACTGAAGGAGCAGCAATGCACCACTGGTAGCTAGTTGAACATATAAAAGCCAACAACAAGAGGCATACACATGTGCAGCCAGTAATCTGCAGCTAGCTCCCCGACTCCTGAGCCTACCTAGGTATCCTTTAAAACAAAGGATACATAAAGAACAAAACAAATTAGATAATAGAAGTTAATTGCATGCTCTTTCTGAATGAAAACATTTGGGTTTCATGTCCATTTAAATCCAAATTACATTTCTATATAATGGCTCACCCCCAGACCTCCTCCTGAGGATGAATAGACAACTTCCCTTATTGAACATCTGTATGCTTGGTGAATGTTCAGAATATGATGGATAACACGGGAAGGTATTTTGGTTAGTATGAAACAAGATATATGTATATATATATATATATATATATATATATATATATATATATATATATATATATATAGAGAGAGAGAGAGAGAGAGAGAGACTTTTTATGTGGTGAATTATGTATTTCCCCAAATTTTGAACAAGAATGACACCTATTAAAGGGATATAAAAGTACAAAAAGAAAATGCTCTAATATGCTATTTTATTACACAATTTTTTGCATATAACTATATGTTTAACCCCTGCAAATGATTAAACACAGGTAAAAACACAGTTAAAGTCAGATCCAGAGTTGTAATGCACTACTGGGAGCTAGCTAAGCACATATGGTGAGCCAAACAAGGGACAGTTTAAAGACTTAGAGGAAAATACAAATCAAATTACATTAATTTATGATGTATCTGACCAGTGTAAACTCGGTGCTTGCAGAAGTATGCACATATGCAACATAAAATAGACTGTCAGAAACCCTATGTGTAGTTGCACTGTTTTGTTCTCCACATGCTCTTATGGAACACATAAGTAAGGGTCAATTCTAAAAAAAAAAAAACAAAACAAAAAAAAACAAACAAACAAAACACCTGTTCAGCTTGGAGTGAGATCATTGTGCAGACTTCTAAGGTGGCAGAACTCACTGAATTCTGTAAGAAAAAGTGAGGAACTTGGAAGACCCAAATAAATTATATGTGCTCTATGGAAAACAAAATTACGCAGGGATGAGTGAGGTTAAAAGAAGAGCACCTAGCAATTATACAAATTCCCAGTTTGAAGCAAATACAAATTCAACTGAATTTGAATCACTACAATTTAACTTTTTGCTACTAGTTTAGTATTAAATATTTTTCGGTTCAGTGTATTCTAAATTTTGAGCAAACATCACATACATAAAACTAGTAATAACATCAGTGAGAGCTACAGGTGTAAAATATTTAGAGATTATAGTTGTGAAAATATGTAGTAGACTTCTCTATTCTCCTGACTCAAGGCACAAAGACTGCTCTCAGGGCACACTGATGGGATATCTCCGTTTATAGAAACAACAAACTTGCTGATAAATTTTTCTGCATTTGTATTGTAAGAAAAGTAAACAAACTGAAATAATATCGCAGATGAAGCTGTCTGAGTGTACCTGTGTCCAACTGGTTTGAACATTTCCTGCAGTCTTGATATCCACAGTATAATACCAAAAGTAAAGTATTTTATATGCTACTATTTAACAATAGTAACATGAACAAATACTATTTCATTAGCACCTATATCATGTTTTTCTTACCGATAAGAGTAGAAATTGAAGATTCCATCAAAGCCAAGTTTAGCACCACCCCCATAAGCTCCACCTTTCTCTCGAATTTCCCCATGAAGAAATTTTGCTGTTAGTACGCGTGCAAGTATACGGAGGCTAATCAAAGATAAAAATAAAGGGATACTTAGACAACAGATAAATACAATGTTTATTATCACCACATAATTAAATATATTTTTGTATAATATACTACATATATCTACCTATATCTTAGTGTGGCAGTATATATCACATTGACCTGCCTCTATCCTACGATGCATTTAACACTAATCATGTACATACTGCTGCAAATAGGTATACAAAAAACAATGGTACATCAACAGGAAACAGAATCATTAAAATTAAATCAAATGTAGAATTAAAGTAATACATTTTATTTACAACTCCAAAAGCCTTGATTAGCCACAGCCCTTTTTATATTAGTAGTACTGATTACAAATAATAAAAATACCAAGCCTAAAAGGGCAATCTCACTCCTGGAGAAGCTCTCAGCGGGCAAAGTGATTAAAATAATCAAGCCTCCAAAAAACCCCAAAAAACTATGCTTACCTGATAGATTTCTTTCTTTCCGGGCATGGAGAGTCCACAACGTTATTTCAATTACTAGTGGGATATTCAACTCCTGGCTAGCAGGAGGAGACAAAGAGCACCCCAGCAAAGCTGTTATGTGTAACTTTCCTTATCCATAATCCCGTCATTCAGCCAAAGGAAAATGGAAAAAGAAGAAACAGAAGGGTATAGAGGTGCCTGAGGTTTACTCAAAAAGAAAACTGCTGAATTATCTTTTTTTTTAAAAAGGCGGGGTTATGGACTCCCAAAGAAAGAAATTTATCAGGTAAGCATAAATTTTGTTTTCTTTCCTATGGCATGGAGAGTCCACAACGTCATTTCAATTACTAGTGGGAACCAATGCCCAAGCTAGAGGACAGGGAATGAACAGGGAGGGAGAACAAAGGCAGGAGAACCTAAACAGAAGGCACCACTGCTTGAAGAACCTTTCTCCCAAAAGAGGCCTCAGCCGAGGCAAAAGTATCAAATTTGTGGAATTTGGAAAAAGTATGCAAAGAGGACCATGTTGCCGCCTTGCAAATCTGTTCCACAGAAGCTTCAATTGTGAAAGACCAAGATGAGGAGATAGCCCTGGTGGAATGAGCCACAATCCTCTCAGGAGGCTGCTGTCCAGCAGTCTCATGAGCAAAATGAATCATACTTCTTAACCAGAGGGAAAGAGTAGTAGAAGTGGCCTTCTGACCCTTTATTTTCCAGAGAAAACAACAAGCAGGACAGAAGGATTGCCGAAAATCTTTAGTAGCATGAAGGTAAAATTTTAGAGCATGCACAACATCAAGGTTATGCAAAATATGTTCCTTATGAGAAGAAGGATAAAGGACAAAAAGAAGGAACAACCATTTCCTGATTAATGTTTCTATCCAACACCACCTTAGGGAGAAACCCCAATTTAGTACGAAGGACCGCCTTATCTGCATGAAAAAAAGTACTGGGAATCATACTGCAGAGCTGAAAGCTCAGAAACTCTGCGAGCGGAAGAAATAGCAAGGAGAAACAAAACCTTCCAAAATAACAATTTTATATCAACCACATGCATCAGCTTAAATGGAGCCAGCTGCAAAACTTTAAGAACAATATTTAGGCTCCAAGGAGGAGCAACAGGTTTAAACACATGCCTGATTCTGACCAGGGCCTGAACAAAAGCTTGAACATCTAGTAAGCCTGCCAGACGTTTGAGCAAAAGAATAGACAGTGAAGAAATCTGACTATATAGAGTACTGACTTAAAAAACAAAAAACAAAAAAAACAACAAAAAAAAAAACACCTTTCTCCAGGCCACCCTAAAGAAAAGATAACATTTGGGAAATCCTCACCAGTCTCCAGGACAAAACTTTAGCTTCACACCAAAAAAGGTATTTACACCATTTTTTATGGTAAATCCTGCAATTAACTGGTTTACGAGCCTGAAGCATAGTGTGCCCGCTTCCGAAAAACCACGTCTAGACAGGACTAGGTGTTCCATCTCCAAGCAGTCAGCGTCAGAGAATTTAGATTCAGATGGAGGAATGGACCCTGAATTAGAAGGTCCTTCCTCAGAGGTAACCTCCAAGGTGGAAGAGATGACATCTTCACCAGATCTGTAAACGGGGGAAACAGGTACGCGAGACTGAAATTCCAAGGAACCGCCAAGGCATCTATCAGAGCGGCCTGAACCTTGAACCGTACTTTGGAAGCTTGGCGTTTTGACGAGAAGCCATCAGATCCAACTCCGGAACCCAACACCTGAGAGATATCCTTGAGAACACTTTCGAATGGAGAGCCCACTCCCTGGGATGAAAAGTCTGTCTGCTCAGAAAATCCGCCTCCCAATTGTCCACCCCTGGAATGTGGATGGCAGATAGGCGACAATAGTGAGCTTCCGCCCACTGCAGAATGCGAGTCACCTCCATCATGGCCAAGGAACTCTGAGCTCCTCCCTGGTGGATGATGTAAGCCACTGAGGTGATGTTGTCCGACTGGAATCTGATAAACCGAACTAAACTTGAGGCCAAGCTGTCAAGGCATTGAAGATTGCTCTCAACTCCAAGATGATTAAAGGAAGAGAAGCAAGTTCCCCGAGACAGATGTTCCTGAGAAAACCACCACGAGAGATAGTCTCTTGTTAGGGGTCCAGATTTATCCTCTGCGATAAATCCGAATAGTCTCCGTTCTGTTGACTGAGCATGCAAAGCTGCATTGGTCGTAGATGGATGCAAGCAAAAGGAATGATGTCCATGGAAGCCACCATCAGATCAATCACCTCCATGCATTGAGCCACTGATGGACGAAAGGCAGACTGGAGAGAAAGATAAGAAGCAAGAAGTTTGGATTTTCTGACGTCCTTCAGGAAAAACTTCATGGACAGGGAATCTATGATTGTCCCTAGGAAACACACTTTTGTAGTTGGAACTAGAGAACTCTTTTTCAGATTCATCTTCCACCCGTGGGAATGTAGAAAAGACAACAACATCTCTTTATGAGATTTTGCTAGCTGAATAGATGACACCTGAACCAAGATGTTGTCTAGATAAGGCACCACATTAATTCCCTTTGGATCTGATTACTGCCAATAGGGCTCCCAGAACTTTGTGAATATTCTGGGAGCTGTAGCAAGACCAAATGGAAAGGCAATAAACTGGAAATGCTTGTCCAGAAAGGCAAACCTTAGAAACTGTTGATGATCCCTGAGATTCCCTGAGTCCTTCAGGTCTATGGTCGTCATGAACTGACCTTGCTGAATCAATGGAAGAAGGGAACAAATAGTTTCCATCTTGAAGGACGGAACCCTGAGGAATTTGTTGAGACACTTTAGGTCTAGGATAGGATGGAAGATCCTCTCCTTTTTGGGAACCACACATAGATTTGAATAGAATCCTAGACCTTGCTCCTCTAGAGGGACTGGTACAAAAACTCCCAGGGAGGAAAGGTCACCTACGCAATTTAAGAAGGCCTCCCTCTTTACCTGGTTTGAGGATAGTCTTGAAAGGAGAAATCTGAGAAATCTGCCCCTTGGAGGGCAAGATCTGAATCCTATGTTGTAACCCTGAGATACTATGTCCACAGCCCACGGATCTGGGACATTGTGTATCCAAGCCAGATGTAAAAAAAAAAAAAAAAAAAAAAAAAAAAAAAAAAAAAAAAAGGAAAAAAAAATCCTGCCCCCCCCCCCCACCCCATTCAAAATCGGAGCGGAGCGGACCCTTCATGCTGATTTAGGGTCAGAGGAAAGTTTCTTGTTTTGTTTTCCCTTATTTCAAGACTGGCTGGATTTCCAATTGAACCGGAATTGGAAGAAGAGGAGGACTTCTGACTATTAAAGTTGCGAAAGGAACAAAATTAGAAGTTGGTCGACCCTTAGGTCTATTCCTCTTGTCCTGAGGTAGGAAAGATCACTTTACACCCATAATCTCTGAAATGATTTCCGCCAGACAAGGCCCAAACAGAGTTTTACCCTTATAAGGTAAAGCCAAAAGCATGGGCTTAAAAGAAACATCAGCCGACCAAGATTTTAACCCCAAAGCTCAGCGAGCAAGAACATTTAAACTAGACATCTCAGCTCCCACTCAAATTACATGCATGATAGCATTGCAGATAAAGGTATTGGCCAGATTAAGAGCTTTGATCCTATCTTGGATCTCTTCTATTGTAGATTCTTCTGATATCATATCAGACAAGGCATTGCACCAATAAGATGCTGCTCCCGTAACCGTAGCAATACTTGCCTCAGGTTGCCACTGTAATCCTTGATGGATGAACATCTTCTTTAAGTTAAAATACATGTATTTCACTTAGAGGAAAGAAGATAAATCACCTCAGCATGAAAAATCACTTCAGCATGAAAAAGAACAGCATAGATTCATATGCAGAAAAATACAATTAACCTTTAGAGTATTAATGACATAGGAGAATATCTATATACATATATAGAAAATTCAGCTTTTTATTGTAAATTTACAGAACACATAGATACATAATGTAAAATCTTAAAGGGACACTGAACCCAAATTTTTTCTTTCATGATTCAGATAGAGCAGGCAATTTAAAGCAACGTTCTAATTTACTCCTATTATCAATTTTTCTTCATTCTCTTGCTATCTTTATTTGAAAAGCAAGAATGTAAGTTTAGAAGCCGGCCCATTTTTGGTTCACAACCTGGGTTGTGCTTGCTGATTGGACAGCACAAAAAAACGCAAGTGCTATCCAGGGTACTAAACCAAAAAGTGTCTGGCTCCTTAGCTTAGATGCCTTCTTTTTCAAATAAAGATAGCAAGAGAACGAAGAAAAATTGATAAAAGGAGTAAATTAGAAAACATAATTTATGCTTACCTGATAAATTTATTTCTCTTGTGATGTATCGAGTCCACGGATTCATCCTTACTTGTGGGATATTCTCCTTCCCTACAGGAAGTGGCAGAGAGAGCACCCACAGCAGAGCTGCCTATATAGCTCCCCCCTTAACTCCACCCCCCAGTCATTCGACCAAAGGCTAGGAAGAAAAAGGAGAAACCATAGGGGGCAGTGGTGACTGAAAGTTTAAAAATAAAAATATATATGCCTGTCTTAAAAAACAGGGTGGGCCGTGGACTCGATACATCACAAGAGAAATAAATTTATCAGGTAAGCATAAATTATGTTTTCTCTTGTAAGATGTATCGAGTCCACGGATTCATCCTTACTTGTGGGATCCCAATACCAAAGCTTTAGGACACGGATGAAGGGAGGGACAAGACAGGGACCTTAAACGGAAGGCACCACTGCTTGTAGAACCTTTCTCCCAAAAATAGCCTTCGAAGAAGCAAAAGTATCGAATTTGGAAAATTTGGAAAAAGTATGAAGCGAAGACCAAGTCGCCGCCTTACAAATCTGTTCAACAGAAGCCTCATTTTTAAAAGCCCATGTGGAAGCCACAGCTATAGTAGAATGAGCAGTAATCCTTTCAGGAGGCTGCCGTCCAGCAGTCTCATAGGCTAAACGGATGATGCTTTTCAGCCAAAAGGAAAGAGAGGTAGCCGTAGCCCTTTGACCTCTCCGCTTACCAGAATAAACAACAAACAAAGAAGATGTTTGACGGAAATCTTTAGTTGCTTGTAAGTAGAATTTTAAAGTACGAACCACATCAAGATTGTGTAACAGACGTTCCTTCTTAGATGAAGGATTAGGACACAAAGAAGGAACCACAATCTCTTGATTGATATTCTTATTAGAAACAACCTTAGGAAGAAACCCAGGCTTGGTACGTAAAACCACCTTATCTGCATGGAAAACAAGATAAGGGGAATCACATTGTCAAGCAGATAGCTCAGAAACTCTTTGAGCCGAAGAGATAGCTACTAAAAACAAAACTTTCCAAGATAAAAGCTTAATATCTATGCAATGCATAGGTTCAAACGGAACCCCTTGAAGCACATTAAGAACTAAGTTTAGGCTCCATGGCGGAGCAACAGGCTTAAATACAGGCTTGATTCTGACCAAAGCCTGACTAAATGCTTGAACGTCTGGGACAACTGCCAGACGTTTGTGAAGTAGAATAGACAAAGCAGATATCTGACCTTTAATAGAACTATCAGATAATCCCTTCTCCAAACCTTCTTGGAGAAAAGACAGTATTCTAGGAATCCTAATCTTACTCCAAGAGTAACCCTTGGATTCACACCAATAAAGATATTTGCGCCAAATCTTATGATAAATCTTCCTGGTGACAGGCTTTCTAGCCTGAATCAGGGTATCAATGACCGATTCAGAGAAACCACACTTTCATAAAATCATGCGTTCAATCTCCAAGCAGTCAGAAGCAGAGAAATTAGATTTGGATGCGTGAACGGGCCTTGAATTAGAAGGTCCCGCCTCACTGGCAGAGTCCACGGTGGAACCGAGGACATGTCCACTAGGTCTGCATACCAAGTCCTGCGTGGCCACGCAGGAGCTATCAGAATTACCGAAGCTCTCTCCTGCTTGATTCTGGCAACCAGACGTGGAAGGAGAGGAAACGGTGGAAATACATAAGCCAGATTGAAGGACCAAGGCACTGCTAGAGCATCTATCAGTACCGCCTCGGGATCCCGGGACCTGGACCCGTAACGAGGAAGTTTGGCATTCTGACGAGACGCCATCAGATCCAATTCTGGAGTGCCCCATAGCTGAATTAGCTGGGCGAATACCTCCGGATGGAGTTCCCACTCCCCCGGATGAAGAGACTGATGATTTAGAAAATCCGCCTCCCAGTTCTCTACTCCTGGGATGTGGATTGCTGAGAGATGGCACGAGTGATCCTCTGCCCATCAAATTATTTTGGTTACCTCCATCATCGCTAGAGAACTCCTTGTTCCTCCCTAATGATTGATATAAGCTACAGTCGTGATGTTGTCCGACTGAAACCTGATGAATTTGGCCGCAGCAAGCTGAAGCCACGCCTGAAGCGCATTGAAAATCGCTCTCAGTTCTAAAATGTTTATCGGTAGGAGAGTTTCCTCCCGAAACCATAAGCCCTGTGCTTTCAGGGAGTTCCAGACTGCACCCCAGCCTAACAGGCTGGCATCTGTCGTTACAATAAGCCACTCTGGCCTGCGGAAGCACATTCCCTGAGACAGGTGGTCCTGAGACAACCACCAGAGAAGAGAATCTCTGGTCTCCTGGTCCAGATGCAGTTGAGGAGATAAGTCTGCATAATCCCCATTCCACTGTTTGAGCATGCAGTGGTCTGAGGTGTAGACGGGCAAAAGGAACTATGTCCATTGCCGCTACCATGAGTCCGATTACCTCCATACACTGAGCCACTGATGGCCGAGGAATGGAATGAAGAGCTCGGCAAGTGGATAAGAGTTTTAACTTTCTGACCTCCGTCAGAAATATTTTCATTTCTACCGAGTCTATCAGAGTCCCTAGAAAGGAAACTCTTGTAAGAGGGAAGAGAGAACTCTTTTTTTATGTTCACCTTCCACCCGTGAGATGTCAGAAAAGCCAACACGATGTCTGTGTGAGACTTGGCTAGCTGGAAAGTCGACGCCTGAATTAAGATGTCGTCTAGATAAGGCGCCACTGCTATGCCCCGTGGTCGTAGAACCGCCAGAAGGGACCCTAGCACTTTTGTGAAAATTCTGGGAGCCGTGGCCAACCCGAAGGGAAGGGCCACAAACTGGTAATGCCTGCCCAGAAAGGCGAATCTGAGAAATTGATGATGATCTCTGCGAAAAGGGATGTGTAGATACGCATCCTTTAAATCCACGGTAGTCATATATTGACCCTCCTGGATCAGAGGTAGACTAGTCCGAATAGTCTCCATCTTGAATGATGGAACTTTGAGGAACTTGTTTAGAATTTTGAGATCGAAGATTGGTCAGAAAGTTCCCTCTTTCTTGGAAACCACAAACAGGTTTGAATAAAACCCTAGCCCCTGTTCCTCCTTTGGAACTGGGAGAATCACCCCCATGGTAAGTAGGTCTTCTACACAGCATAAGAACGCCTCTCTCTTTGTCTGGTTTAAAGACAATCGAGAAATATGAAATCTCCCCCTTGGAAGGGAGCCCTTGAATTCCAGAAGATATCCCTGGGACACAATTTCTAAAGCCCAGGGATCCTGAACATCTCTCGCCCAAGCCTGAGCGAAGAGAGAAAGTCTGCCCCCTACTAGATCCGATCCCGGATCGGGGGCTACCCCTTCATGCTGTCTTAGAGGCAGCTGCAGGCTTCTTGGCCTGTTTACCCTTGTTCCAGGCCTGGTTAGGTCTCCAGACTGACTTGGATTGGGCAAAATTCCCCTCTTGCTTTGTAGCAGAGGAAGCCTTAAAGTTCCGAAAGGAACGAAAATTATTTTGTTTGGCCCTCATCTTATTTGATCTATCCTGAGGAAGGGCATGACCTTTCCCTCCAGTGATGTCTGAAATAATCTCCTTCAGTTCAGGCCCGAATAGGGTCTTACCTTTGAAAGGAATGTTCAAAAGTTTAGATTTAGATGACACATCAGCAGACCAGGACTTAAGCCATAACGCCCTGTGTGCTAAAATGGCAAAACCTGAATTCTTTGCCGCTAATTTAGCCAGCTGAAAAGCGGCATCTGTAATAAAAGAATTAGCCAACTTAAGTGCCTTAATTCTGTCCATAATTTCCTCTAATGGAGTCTCCATTTGGAGAGCCTCTTCTAGAGCCTCAAACCAGAAAGCAGCTGCAGTCGTTACAGGAACAATGCACGCAATAGGTTGGAGAGAAAAACCTTGATGAATAAAAAATTTCTTCAGGAGACCCTCTAATTTTTTATCCATAGGATCTTTGAAAGCACAACTGTCCTCGATAGGTATAGTTGTAGGCTTAGACAGAGTAGAAATAGCTCCCTCCACCTTAGGAACTGTCTGCCATGAGTCCCTTATGGTATCCGAAATGGGAAACATTTTCTTAAAAACAGGAGGGGGAGTGAACGGAATACCTGGTCTATCCCACTCCTTAGCAATAATATTCACAATCCTCTTAGGGACTAGAAAAACATCAATTTAAAAAGGAACCTCTAAGTATCTATCCATTTTACACAATTTCTCTGGGACCACTACAGGGTCACAATCATCTAGAGTTGCTAATACCTCCCTAAGCAATAAGCGGAGGTGTTCAAGCTTAAATTTAAAGGCCGTCATATCAGAATCTGTCTGAGGAAGCGTCTTTCCTTAATCAGAAATTTCTCCCTCAGATAACAAATCCCTCGCCCCTTCAGAGCATTGTGAGGGTATATCAGAAACGGCTACTAAAGCGTGAGACGGCTCAGCATTTTTCCTTAACCCAGAGATGTCTCGCTTTCCATGTAAACCAGGCAGTTTGGACTAAACCTCAGTGAGGGTTGTATTCATAACTGTTGCCATGTCTTGTAAAGTAAATGAATGTGACGCACTAGAGGTACTTGGCGTCACTTGTGCGGGGCGTTACTGGTTGTGACACTTGGGGAGAGCTAGATGGCGAACCCTCATTTACTTCTGACTGAGAATCATCTATTGCTCTATTTTTAAGTGCTAATATATGTTCTTTAAAATTTATAGATAAATCAGTACATTTGGGACACCTTCTAAGAGGGGGTTCCACAATGGCATCCAAACATATTGAACAAGGATTTTCCTTGGTATCAGACATGTTAAACAGGCTAGTAAAGTAACAAGCAAGCTTGGAAAACACTGTAATCAAAGTAAATAACACTTAGAAATAAAACGGTACTGTGCCTTTAAGAGAAAAAAAGCTGCACAAGTTCTGCAAAACAGTGTAAAAAAGCAGTAAACTTAAATTTTTTACAGTATTATCTTACAGCCTTAGTAACTTTGCACAACTATGCAAATAAACAATTAACCCCTTAATGGCAAAACCGGATTGAAAAAACGGCAAAACCGGTAAAAAAGACATTCTGCTGTGGCGCCTACCTGCCCTTCAGAACGATTTGTGGGGAAAAAACCTCCTTTACAGCCCTCAAACACAGCAGGAGCAGTTGGATGACTCTTAAGGAAAAGAAACTGCACAACTGAGGCGTGAAAATAGGCCCCTCCCACCTCACTCAATGTTTTGAGGCCTATTAGAAAAAACACCTGAGTGTCTCTAATCAATCATGTGGGTTAAAAAACCCTAACAAAAGTCACAAAGACCCCTTCAGTCCCTACAAAAAACGTTATAAATGCATCATTTACTTGAACAAACAAAAAACGTTTTTTTTGTGTGTTTTTTTTAACAGTGTCACCAGTAACAAATGAGCCCTTCAAGCAAGCTGAAATTCCTAGAATAAATACAGTATGTCTAGAAAAACATAGACTGAACATACCTCATATGCAGCTTAGCATGCAAACCGTTCCCCCAACTGAAGTTTTCCTGTACTCTTCAGCCCTTGTGAGAACAGCAGTGGATCTTAGTTACAAAGTGCTAAGATCATAATCCTCCTTGCAGAAATCTTCATCTCTTTTTCTGCCAGAGTAAATAGTACACACCGGCACCATTTAAAATAACAAACTTTTGCTTGAGAAAAAAACTAACATTTTTGTCACCACACTCGCTCTGCACTTCCTAGTTACTTAGAGTAGGCAAAGAGAATGACTGGGGGGTGGAGTTAAGGGGGGAGCTATATAGGCAGCTCTGCTGTGGGTGCTCTCTTTGCCACTTCCTGTAGGGGAGGAGAATATCCCACAAGTAAGGATGAATCCGTGGACTGGATACATCTTACAAGAGAAAGTTGCTTAAAAGTGCATGCTCTATCTGAATCATGAAAACAAAAATTGGGTTTAGTATCCTTTTAAGCTCCTTGAGTATACAAAGAACCATATATGAAGTCATCAATCAGAAATAAACTCATATGAGAGATTTTGTTGTTGAAGGAAAACGGATATCAATAACTGACACCAGATACGCATGAACTCTTAATACAAAAAAAAGGCTGTTTTTAAGAAAAAGAGAGTTATAAAGACATATGTTATAATATCTATGTGTCTCCATACCCACTCAGCCTCGTGGGTTGGGGAAACTGTACCGGCAGGTTACTGTGCAGCGCATAACATAAACCCCCAGGGGGTTAAAAAGCGTGCAAGCTCTACTGATCTAGTTAGAAAAAAAAGGTGCCCGTAAAAGTGCTAAATACATGTAAGGAACTTGCACCGGTACATACAATCATAAACTTTACATCAATAAATGAACCAGCCCATGAACATTCTCCCGCCACCGCCCGTCTCAAGTCCTAACCCAGATATACATGGGTTCTGAGGACTGTCTATGAAAGAAAACTATGCATAGTGATGGTATAACTAAACAGATCTATGTATATCGCCAAACCAATGTAAGGTACATACAACCTGATGTGTCCTATAAGAGACTGCCTTACCGAGATCGGATGTGCTGCCAAGGATAGCGCACCCCTACACACTCGCACTATCTTTTCTCCCTCAACGGTTGTTTGACAATTGCGTCACAAACAACCCGGTCCTAGGCAGGAAAGAAATCATTACCCTCCCACCACTAAAACACTGAGGAAGCTTAGGGCAGCGGTTCATGCTAGATACTTGTCCCCAACAATATGAGGGAGTTAGAAACAAAAAGGCCAGTAAATGTAAACTTCCGCAAACAATGCTGATAGAGGAAAACCCTCTGAAAAAAAACTATACAGCCCGTTCCGGTTCACCAATAAAGGTAAAAACCCCTAGTGAAAACCAGAACGTCAAGGCTTAAAATAGAAGGGAGAAAAAATAAACCCCATAAGGAGCTCTGTTTCCCAGATGGCCACTAGATAAAAGTTGCCACAGACACCCTCCCCTACACTTAAGGGGGTCAGTTTAACTGTAGCGGGAGTATTAAAAACCCCAACCTGCTCAAAGGCTATAAAAATATCCTTCCTGAGCACAGGATATAAAATCTTATTCAGACCCACTAAGAGGGAATTTATGGGCCATCTAGGGCACCCAATACAGAGTCCCCCGCATAGATAGGGCATGAAAATACAAAAGGACTTACCCTCCAGGGTCTTCTGTTGTGGAGTAGACACAACAGCTGCAGGTCTGTTAGCCTCATCTGATCGCTGACAGGGACCTGGAAAATAAGAAAGAAAAGAGTAACCAATCCTGGCTTTCTATGAAGGGGTAGCAATAATGTTAGAAATAAAGCAGAGACAACCTCGCCACTTTCTAACTGCTAATAGTCACCATTACTCTTACTAAAGACATTGACATGGACACAGCTTAGCCCCAATCCTTGCTTGCAGGGAAAAGTACCCATAAAAATATGTAATATCTTCAGACACCATCTTCGCACAACCTTCATTGACAGAGGCAAAGAGAATGACTGGGGATTATGGGTAAGGGAAGTTACACTTAACAGCTTTGCTGGGGTGTTCTTTGCCTCCTCCTGCTGGCCAGGAGTTGAATATCCCACTAGTAATTGGAATGACATTGTGGACTCTTCATGCCATAGGAAAGAAAAAGGAATTCCATAGATTAGAATCAATGTACCAGCCTCGGTTTATTATATGTGGTGATATACAAATAGGTGCACATAATGAAATCACCAGTTGAACTTACCTGGCATAGTCAGCATCTGTATAAGGGACCGTCCTTACACATTCACCTATGTAGTTTACTGGGAAGGGCAGTGAAAAGTGTGTTTTCATCTGACATGGCTTGAAGGTTGGCTCCTTTAAACACATAGTAACAAGTAAAATGGTTAAAAGTTTAAACCTTATAACTGCTGCTTTATTAAACTTTACTTTTTACAAACATATACAAAACAAATATCAGTGGTTTAATGCATCAACATGTTGTATGTGTTGAGATAAAAGGGTTAAGAAATAAGTAGCTATTATCAATAAAACTTACACAGATAAGCTTCCTGCTTGCTCTTGGTGACACCTCATGACCTGATGAAGGATTTGCAGATTTCTATAAAATGAAAAATGAATTACCTTTAATTATATGATTCATTTTACGTTTATGGTTCCATAGTGAAAAATGCAAAGCCAGTGTATATATGTTGTGTAAAAAAATCAGTATTAAATGTATTCTGATATTTACATTACACATCCAATCTTAACATCAGTTCAAGTGTTTATGCTGAGAATTACCCAGTGTAGCGGTACAGTTCTATAATGGTCTCTACTGTTTAAGAAAATTATTTTCTGCTGCCAAGTGATGCATGCGATATTTCCTCCCCAATGGCGATAAACTATATTCCAAGCAGGAAAGCGACCTCCTTTTCAAACAAGTGGTTTACCCAATATCAAATAAGGAGGGGGAAGCAGGAACATAACCTCTTCAACACTAGTGAACAAACATTTTCAATATATTCAAGAGCAGCAATTGAAAGGGTAACATATTTCACATAAAAAGCCGAAGCTGTAAGAACTGAATCCAACAGGTAATGAATGTTTAGGGACAGTTGATATTCAAGTCAGTTTTTTGGCTAAATTACGAGTGTTGTGCTGCTGCTCAGAAGCGATGAGGGAGATAGAGATATATATAAAAATAGAAAAAAGGCAAGCACTCTCCTTCATCAGACCAAGAGAAAAAATGAACAAACACAAGTGATTATAACAGGTGTACACCCCACCCCCAATCAAAGAAGAACAGCCCCTGTTACAACAGGAAGTGGCATAGAAATATACAAAACATAAAAAAAAAATTCTATGACTGGTATCAGTGATCAAAACTATCATAGTTGTGGGGCTGTATGCGTGCACAATATATACACATAGTGTTAACCATAAAAGAAAAAAATACATAAATAAATATGAAAAAGGAAATTTAGGCTTACTTGATAAATTGATTTCTTTTACGATATACCGAGTCCACGGGTTTCATTCTTACTTGTGGGATATAATCCTCCTGCTAACAGGAAGTGGCAAAGAGCACCACAGCAGAGCTGCCATATAGCTCCCCCCTTAACTCCTTCCCCCAGTCATTCTCTTTGCCTATGCTAGCAATAGGAAGGGTAAAGTTTATGTGGTGATAAAATGATAGTTTTAGTTTTCTTTAATCAAGAATTTTTTATTTTAAATGGTAACGGAGAGTACTGTTTTTCCTCAGGCAGGACATAGAAGAAGAATTCTGCTTTGAGTCTGATGATCTTAGCAGTTGTAATTCGACCGAAGTTAGGAAGAGAAAGGAAAAGCCACGGTGCAGATGTGTCTGAAGTTCACAAAAATGAATAACCTGTCTCAGAGAACAGGGCAGGCCGTGGACTCATCGTGTCTAAAAAGAAACAAATTTATCAGGTAAGCATACATTTTCTTTTCTTTTTAAAGACACGATGAGTCCACGTATTTCATCCTTACTTGTGGGATACAATACCAAAGCTAGAGTACACGGATGATAAGGGAGGGACAAGACAGGAAACCAAATGGAAGGCACCACTACTTGAAGAACCATTCTCCCAAAAACAGGCAAAAGTATCAAATTTGTAAAAATTTAGAAAAAGTGTGAAGAGAAGACCAAATTGCAGTCTTGCAAATCTGTTCTACAGAAGCTTCATTTATGAATGCCCATGAGGAAGCAACAGCCCTAGTGGAATGAGCCGTAAGTCTGTCAGGAGGTTGCTGTCCAGCAGTCTCACATGCAAAACAAATGATACTCTTCAGCCAAAAAGAAAGAGAGGTAGCCATAGCTTTCTGACCCTCACGATTTCCAGAGAAAAAGGACAAACAAAGAAGACAACTGACGAAAGCCTTGAGTCGCTTGTAAATAAAATTTCAGAGCACGGACCACGTCCAAATTGTGCAACAGACGTTCCTTTTGAGAATGAGAATTAGGACACAAGGAAGGAACAACAATCTCCTGATGAATGTTCCTGTCTGAAACAACCTTAGGAAGGAATCCTAGTTTAGTACGTAAAACTACCTTATCTGAATGAAAAATAAGGGAAGGCGAATTGTATCGCAATGCCGAAAACTCAGACACTCTTCGAGCTGAAGAAACGACAACAAGGAATAAAACTTTCCAAGATAACAACTTAATATCTAAGGAATGTATAGGCTCAAACGGAGCCTCTTAAAGAACTTTAAAAACTAAATTCGAACTCCATAGCGGAGCAATTGGTTTAAACACAGGCCTGATTCCAACCAAAGCCTGACAAAAGGATTGAAAATCTCGGACATCCTGCAGACGCTTGTGTAACAAAAAAGATAAGGCAGAGATCTGACCCTTTAGAGAACTTGCCGATAAAGATGTTTTAACATCAAGCACACTATGAGCTTCTAGTGATGTTATGTTACATCACACTTTGGTCTTGTGTATTTATTTTTATATATTCACTCCTATGTATATATTTACCTTTATTATGTACAAAAATATTTGTTTGATTTGCTCTCAGAATAGTACTGGGAGTGGGGCTCTGCACAACTACCAAATGTTATTTATTTATTTATTTATTTATGTCATCTCTGAATAATTATGTGCATTTAAATGGGAAAACTTTTGTCTGCTTATATGTTTTTGAAGACTGCAGTGAATGGATTGTTTACAAAGGTTACCATACCAACTAATTATACACAGTTGTGACTAATGAATTGTCTTAATTGTTGCACCTATCAGATTGTGTTCTCATTATGCATATCCTGTTAAATAGCAAGTGTATTTTCATTATGAAATATATTTTTTAGCCTGAGGAAACAGCTCTTAGTCAGCTGAGAAATGTGTCGCTTTTTATTAACGTTTTATACATTTTAATACACTTGCTTGCCCTTTGGTGTATTTTCTGTGAGTACATAATTGGGCTGTGCTGCTATTGGCCACCTGAGGAAGACCAGGACCTGCTGGGAGTTTTCAAGTCTGCTGGGCGACTGTTAGGTCCCAGCCTGCTGTTAATGCACCTGGAGGTGCATTGGATCTTGTAAGTTTATTCTTTACTTACTTGTCTCTCTGTCTTAACAATACTGGGCTATGTGCATATACTTTGTGTCCACATAGTATATCTACTATCAATCCCCTCAGGGACATCTTCCGGGTATCCACTTCAATCCCACAGTGAGCTGGACCACTGCGAGGCTCCGGCCTGCATCAATAGCACCACAGGGTGCGCTGCTCTTGTGAGTATACATCTGGATTTGTGTTTATTGGAGCCACTTATCTTTGCATTACTTTCTTTTTTAAGTTATCTAACATCATAGGAAGACCATCCTACAACCGAGAGCTGCCATACTTTTTGGACTATTGTACATTGGAACTTGTTTTCCACATATCTCCTATGGACATTGTTTGGTAGATATAAAGCTTATAGAGTTGTATATCCATTTTCTCTTTTTCCTTTCACACTACTATTTTTTGTCATTTGTGTTTGGAGGCGCCCCCTAAGGGTGTGGTTTTTGCTGGGTTATACCACACTCTCATCAATAACTTGCCGATAAACCCTTCTCCAATTCTTCTTGGAGAAAAGACAAAATTCTGGGAATCCTAACTCTACTCCATGAGTAGCCCTTGGATTCACACCAAAAAAGATATTTACGCCATATCTTATGGTGAATCTTTCTAGACATGGTCTCAATGACCAGTTACTAATTTACTCTGGCACAAAGTAAAGCTTCCATCTTCCAGTATATAACTTCAGGGAAAATATTTTCGTTTAAAGAAGGTCCCTGACATAGCAGGTCCTTCCTACACAGAAAGTCCCAGGTAGAAAATGTGACATGTCCCCCAGGACTGCACACCAATCCTGCGAGCCACGCCAGTGAAATGAGGATCACCAATGCCCTCTCCTGCTTAGTCCGAGCCAAGGCTCCAGGAGAAAAAACAAATGGAGGAATTAAATATGCCATTATTGAAAATCCATGTTAAAGCCAAGGCGTCTATTAGAAACAGCCTGAGGGATCTTGGCCCTCAATCCGCACCTCAGGCGCTTAACATTTTGAAGAGAAGTCATGAAATAGAATTACAACTGACCCCAAGGAGAATCAGGCTGTAAAGCACTCCCAGCCCTAGTTCCCACCATGGGTGAAGTAAAATCTAACTTAACCTTGATAAATCCCGCCGAATAACGGAGGTCAGGCTAAGAGAGGATCAAAGATCACTCGTAACTTCCAAATGCTTATGGGAAGAACAAACTCCACCCAAGTCCATGTTCCCTGCTCTTGGAAGGCCCCAAACAGTTCCCCAGTTCACAGGATGGTTAACTGTTGGCCCACTCACCCAGAAGAACTTTGAAAACAAGTTCCCTGGGAGTAAATATCCAGAGATAACAGCAAAGAATTCTTAAATGCTGTACTGAGCCACAGATGTGACTGACAAGTTAAACAAGAATTGAATGAAAAAATTCTTGAATACCTGACTGTCAGCTTCATTGATGAGAAACTAATATAGTTTTCCAATTAACCTTAGAACACAGAAAAAATCGTGGACAATCCTGCTCATTGAAAGGAAGGCGTCTAAACCAGAATGTTGTTACTGCAGATTTTCCGCAATCGGTGTACCACAGAGAACCCAGAACCCTCGAGAAAATTCTGAGAACTGTGACCAGGCCGAAAAAAAGGGCACGAGTAGAAATGTTTGTCTTGAAGAGACAAACCTTAGAAAATTAAGATAGTCCTTGTTGAGGAGAACATGCATTTATAATGCATCCTTCAATCACCCCGTGGTCTTAATTGACCCCCTTGGACCAAAGAAAGAATGGAAAAATAGTTTCTCTCTTGAAATATGGCACCCTAAGAACCCTGAGTGGATTTAAAAATAGGTCTGAAGATTCCCACCTCTTTGGGAACCACGGACAGATAGGAATAGTATCCCCGACCTCATTCTTGCATTGGACCAGGAATTGTCACCCCCAGGTCGGAGAGGATCCGTACACAGTGTAAGAACGCCTCTCCCTATTATGTCAAGAAAGCAGGAAACTGCTACTGGGAGAAAAATAATGAACTCTAATTAGTATTCCCCCTGGGACACAATGTACACCCCCCAGGGAGCAAAATCACAAAACCAAGCCTGATAGAAAAAAGGAAAACCTGTCCCCTGACGAATCCGGTGCACTCCCCTCATGCTGTCTTTGTTACAACAGCAGGCTTCTCGGACTGTCTTCCCCTATTCGAAGTCTGATAGGGTCTCCAGGAAAGCTAAAACTGCTTTTGTGTGGGAGAAATGGAATGATTTCCCTAGGAATCCCGAAAGGAACAAAATTAACTGACGTCCCTTTACGCTATTTTTCTTATCCTGTAGATGAAACATCCGCAGACAAAGATCTTACCAAAGAACTCTGCGGTCAATATTGCAAAGCCTGCCTCATAGCTCCCAACGTAATAAACCTCTGTATTAAGGAGACTGCAAACTTAAAGGCTCTTAACCTATCCCTGCGAGAGGGATGTCTGTCCAATAGAAACAGACAACACAGCAAACCAGTACGCCACCGCTCTGGAGACAGTAGTCATACCAGCCGCAGGTTGACAATGTAAACCCTATCAATAGGGTCTTTATCCTGCATAGAGTCCTTAAAGAACCACTATCCTAAATGCGAATAGTATCTCCCTAGGCTAGAGTGGAATCTTATCCAGCCAAGTTATCGTATTCCTTTAAAGGCAAATTCGATAGCCTGCAAATCATGGTTTAGACGAGGTTATTTGTAACCCACCAGTGAAAGTGGACTCACTGTGTGGAACACATAGTCGCAGCTGGATTTTAACTCTCAACCTTCAGCTTTTAAAGCAGCAAAGTTAACCACTAGGCCATTGTAATGGAAGGAGAAAAAAGGGCATCTCCCATGCCTTAACAAAAATTCTATAGTCCTATCTGGTACAAGAAATGCTTCCACCCTGAAGGACACATCACAATATTAGTGTAACCTACGGGACTCTCACGACTAGACTTCGCCGGTAGTGTCGTGATCACCTAGGGTAGCTAAAACCTCCTCAAGTAGCAAATGTAGGTATCCAAGCTAAGACAGAAGGACAACAAGCTTAGGATCAGATAAAGGTATTACCCCATCTGAGTCTGAGAATTCCTCATCAGATACTACCGAACTATCATCCTCCTTCAGTTACAGGAAAGAAACATTCGGAACAGATACAACGAATCAATCACACTATTCATTGATTGAAAATAAGTCTTCTAGCCCCTTTTTCCCTATTACAGCGTGGGAAAGGCATTAAATACAAAATAACTCCAGGAGGAGTGAGAGAGGAAACGCAGGGCACTGCATGTGGGCTATAAATTTTTTGGGACACCTTAGGAGAAATTTGTGGCATAACTTGACCCTTGTCAATAGACTCCTAAGCAGCATGTGCCTAAAAAAGGAGTAGGATCAGAACAAGGTTGTTCTTATCAATGAAAGATCTCTCAACTAAACAGTTGGAACTTTTTAATAAATAAGAACACATAAAAATGTTACTGTCTCTTTAAATTTTAAGATGTAACTTTTTTTTTTTTGTAAGGCTTCCTGGTCCATCCTGAGTCAAAGGATGAATTTACACAAATAAACAGCTGGAATTTCTTAATAAAATTAACACACTGGAAATTTGTACTGTCTCTTTAAATTTTAAACTGTAACCTTTTATATGTCTGTGCAGAAATAACATATATTAGGCTGCAAATATTGCATAATGTATTTACACCTCAGAAAGTTAACACCTAAAAGATGGTACCGTCTCTTTAAATTTTAAACAGTAACCTTTTCTTTTGCCATGTAGAAAAAAACTTAGCAAAATGTTTATTTCAATAACAGCTATATGTAAAATATCTAGAGTGTACCGAGACTGAAAATGAGGATTACTGTGTTACTAAACTTGACACCAGATTGCCTAAGAAATAGAAGGCAACTGTATAGTATGTATGAAATAAGACTTCTAAAACTAGAGTAAAGTCCCTCTGCTGCGTGACAAAAATGCAGCAGAGAAGACCCATACTGTGTCTCTTGTTTTTCCAGAGCTGTCCGATACAACGGATAAAAGCAAAAAAACGCGCCAAGACGCGTAGTATAGCTCCACCCATCGTGGGCTTAACGACATAACTCTCCCGGGCAGCTAAATATTTATTAGAAACAAAAGCCGGGAGAATCAAGGTGGCCATAATCCCATTCGACTAGTATTACATAAAGGCGGCGGATGAAAAACTTGCCCCAAACAATCTTTGGTAGTCAAAAAGCAAAACTCCCGGTCGGCTACAAAACCTATATAAAGCCGATGGGAGTACAGATTACCCCAAAACAATGGCGGGCAAACATGCCGCACAGCATAGCTGTGGAGCCGCCGGGAGAACAAATGCCCATCCTAATAAGGAATAAATAAGCCTCCCATCAGTTATGCATAATAAAACGTCCAGGGGAGTAAAAATTACATCTATCATGCGACACACCATACATGCGGTCGAACATGAGAATAAAACTAACCCTCCAGACGGCTTGTTAGAGTAAAACAAAGCCATTGTCAGATGTTAATAATAAATTAGAGCCACTTATCCATGCCCAGTGCCTGCAAGTACTGCCCAACAACATGTCATCCCACCTAGGGATAATGTTATCTAGTGTCCCTCAGTATAGAAAAAGTGCCAATCTTTCTGTGTCCCCAGAAATAAAAATCAGCACTTACCTTAAATTGCTGCCCAGCAGTAATGAAGCCCACCCGGCTTGCGAGGTCCTCAATTTCTCCTCACATTGGCCTGAGGAAATAAAAAGTACTGAGTGTATCTCTTCCCTCAGACTTTACAGGCAGAGCAGCAAAACATGTATGGGAGGCGCAGTGAGAATTATGTCCCACCAATTCCCATTGCTTTAAAGCCACCAAAAGCTCTACGGTAGAGACTGATATGGACTACAGCTACACCCCAGAACAAAGCAGCACACTCTGGCACTACTTTAAAAATAATAAACTCTTGATTGAAGAATCTATACTAACACCTCACTTTACCTCTTCCTATCACTAACGTAGGCAAAGAGAATGACTGGGGTGGGAGGGAAGGGAGGAGCTATATATAGCAGCTCTGCTGTGGTGCTCTTTGCCTCCTCCTGCTGACCAGGAGGTGAATATCCCACAAGTAAGGATGAAATCCATGGACTCATCGTGTCTTTAAAAAGAAAGGGAAAGATGGGAGGGAAAAAGGGAAAGAAGTAAGGGAGCGAGTTGAGGGATGGAGTTGAGAGAGGAAGGGAAGGAAAGAAGAATACACTTTGAAACAATCACTGCTCTTCACATGCAACAACATACATTAAATTACCATCATTCAAGTAATTAAACTTTTAACTCTGTGGGTTCATGAATGCAGAGAAAGCTAGCTATTAGTAGCTAACATACATTAGCGCTGAGAGTTTATGATTAGACATCACAAGCTGATCTAAGCAGTACACAGACGCATCCAGTCTGTTAGTTACTAAGACCTGCAATAAGCACTAGGCTCACAGACCCACCACAGCTGACAAGGGGAGGCAGCATATTGGCACAAGGTCTTCTCCTCCAGCCTCACCTTGTAAGCATATCCCCGGTCAAGTTTCTCACCAAGAACGCTTCCACTGCAAAAATGCTGGTGTCTCTAAATGAAGCAACGGTTCCCGTGAAGAGCGACCTTAATCAGCGCACGTGCCTCGTCTTCTCTGTAAAAGCCTGCACTTTATCGCTCACTGCACTGTGTGCTGGCTTTTAGAGAGAGGATAGGGTAGATGTGCTGCCCTTCCCAAATCTGCTGCCCTAGGCACCGGCCTTGTTGGCCTAGGCTATAATACATACGCCCTGTATATATATATATATATATATATGTATATATTAGCATGGTGGGGCAGTGTAATATTTTTTAATTCTGGCTAGTTTTAGATTAATATTGGCTACATTTTTTACATGAGTGGTCAGTAAAATAAGCCATGTGGTGGACCACCAGACCAGAGTAGGAGCGAGCTACATTTAGTTCAATAGCGCTATCAGGCACTCTGTCATTAGACAGCGCGACTGCAAACCGCTTTTGAAAGGAAGACCTGATCAGAAGAGCCTGGAGAGGAAAGGAGGCAAGTGTAACTTTGGGGCTAAAATCTCTAAAATCTTTTGATTTTTAAAGCTGTCTCTGAGATAATGTTACATAATTCTGCACTATGTTATCTATATGGCACACATGAACTAGCTCTATCTAGCTGTAAAAAAAACGATCAAAATGCACTGAGATAAAAAGCTGCCTTCAAGGGCTTAGAAATTAGCATATGAGCCTAACTAGGTTTAGCTTTCAACAAATAATACCAACAGAATAAAGCAAAATGTAAAGTTGTTTAAAATTGCATGCCTTATCTGAATCATTAAAGGGACATGAAACCCAAAATTTTTATTTCATGATTAAGATAGAACATACAATTTTAAACAACTTTCCAGTTTCCTTCTAGTATCAAATTTGCTTCATTCTATTGGTATAATTTGTTGAAGGAGCAGAAATGCACTACTGGTTTCTAACTGAACACATGGGTGAGCCATTGGCAATCAGTATATATATATATATATATATATATATATATATATATATATATATATATGCAGTCATCAATCAGCAGCAAGAACCTAGGTTATCTGCTGCTCCTGAGCTTTCCTAGATAAACCTTTCAACAAAGGATAACAAGAGAAGGAAGCAAATAAAAAAATAGAAGTAAATTGGTAGGTTGTTTAAAATTGTATGTTCTGTCTAAATCATGAATGTCTCAAATGACTTTACTGTCCCTTTAAAGTTTAATTTTGACTAGATTATCCCTTTAAGAGTACCTCCTTGAGAGTTGCCGAGTAGACATTTATATACACAAATAATTGTTATAACATTAAAAGCTTGAAAAAAAAAATGTGAACAACGTAAAGCATTTGTTTAATTTATGTCTTGTGAAATATTGTATATTCTTTATTCTTACCTACCACAATAACATGCGGACGAACAGCTTTGCGTTCCTTTTTATTTCTATGGATTCCAAGCAAAAAATGTTCTATTTCCTTTGATGCAGAGGACATTTGCTGAGGCGTGGCATTCACTGAACACCTATGGTACATAGTTTTTTTTTATTTATTTTTTTAAATATGATTAAAAACAAATTGAAAATTACTATTCAAAAGTAAAGAGATGGAAACAATTGGATTTATATAAATTCCCAATCACTCTGAAAATGTTTATAAAAGCTGCTTCCTCAGAGTTTACACAAACCAATTGGGTTATTATTATATACCAGACATATAGCATTTACAGTTAAGGGGTATTTTTTCAATTTGTGTGCAGTTTATAATTTACTTTTATCCAGACGAATTCAAGTTTTATTGACTAAAAATGTTTATAGAGCAGAACTCTAGATACTTTAATTTCCTTCTGTACAAGGAGAGTCCACGGCTTCATTCCTTACTGTTGGGAAATTCTGGACCTGGCCACCAGGAGGAGGCAAAGATACCCCAGCCAAAGGCTTAAATACCTCTCCCACTTCCCCCATCCCCCCCAGTCATTCTGCCGAGGGCCGTAGACTCTCCTTGTACAGAAGGAAATTAAATTATCTGGTAAGCATAATTTATGCTTTCCTTCTTAATAAGGAGAGTCCACAGCTTCATTCCTTACTGTTGGGAAACATATACCCAAGCTCTACAGGACACTGAATGAAAACATGAGAAACAAAAAGAGAGACGGACCCTAATCTGAGGGCACCACAGCGTGCAAAAACCTCTCCCCCGAAAGGCTGCTTCAGCAAAATTGTGAAATTTAGAAAGTGTGTGTAAGGAGGACCAGGTAATCGCCTTACAAATCTGATCCACAGAAGCCTCGTTCTTAAAGGCTCAAGAGGAAGCCCCTGCTCTAGTAGAATGAACCGTAATTCTTTGAGGAGGTCTATGTCCCGTTGTCTCATAAGCTAAGCGTATAAGACTCCTCAACCAAAAAGATAAGGAAGTCGAAGAGACCTTCTGGCCCTTACGCTTCCAAGAATATGCCACAAACAAGGAAGAAGTTTGTCTAAAATCCTTAGTAGCTTGAAGATAAAACTTCAAGGCACAAACCACGTCCAAATTATTATTTTTATCAGTTATTTGTAAAGCACCAACAGATTCCGCAACGCTATAAACATAGTCGGAATACAAGGAAACATTTATAGGGATCAGACGGGTAGAGAGCCCTGCCAAGAGTCGCACTGTTGTAGTCAGCTCTTAAGAAGGTGATCTACAAACAGCATGGCTCTTAGGCTTACATGCTAAGGGGGTTTAAGGGGATAGCAATGGAGGAGAGGAAACGGTATGAAGAAAGGTTAGTGTAGGTTGTATGCATCGCTGAACAGTAGAGTCTTTAGGGAGCAATTGAAGTTTTCAAAACTAGGGGAGAGTCTTGTGGAGCGAGGCAGAGAGTTCCACAAGATGGGAGTCAGTCTGGAGAGGTCCTGTAAGCGGGAGTGTGAGGAGGTAACAAGAGAGGAGGAGAGTAGGAGGTCATGAGCAGAGCGAAGGGGACAGGAGGGAGAGTATCTGGAGACAATGTCTGAGATATAGGGGGGAGCAGTGCAGTTGAGGGCTATGTATGTCAGAGTGAGACTTTTGTGTTTAATCCTGGAGGCAAGAGGAAGCCAGTGAAGGGATTGGCAGAGAGGTGCAGCAGATGAAGAGCGATGTGTAAGGAAGATGAGCTTCGCAGAAGCATTCATTATGGATTGTAAAGGAGCTAGGCAGCAGCTGGGGAGACCAGAGAGGATAGAGTTGCAGTAATCGAGGCGGGAAAGGATGAGAGAATGGATTAAAATCTTAGTTGTGTCTTGTGTAAGGAAATGTCTAATTTTAGAGATGCTGTTAAGGTGGAAGCGGCAGGATTTAGCCAAGGACTGAATGTGAGGAGTGAAAGAAAGATCTGATCCAAGTGTAACCCCAAGACATCGGGCATGTGGGGTAGGGGTAATGATGGAGTTGTCGACAGTTATAGAGAGATTGGGGGTGGAGATTTTGGAAGTAGGGGGGAAAATAAGGAGCCAAGTTTTGGAGAGATTTAGCTTGAGGTAGTGAGAGGACATCCAGGAAGAGATGTGAGAAAGACAGTTAGTGACACGGGTTAGCAAGGAAGGATATAGGTCTGGTGCAGCAAAGTAGATTTGGTTGTCGTCGGCATACTAATGATATTGGAACCCATGGGACTTAATTAGGGAACCTAATGACGTGTAGATTGAGAAAAAAAGGGGGCCGAGGACAGAGCCTTGCGGTACCCCAACAGAAAGTGGTGACAGGGCAGAGGAGGCCCCAGAGAAGGCTACACTAAAAACAGAATTTATGTTTACCTGATAAATTTCTTTCTCCAACGGTGTGTCCGGTCCACGGCGTCATCCTTACTTGTGGGATATTCTCTTCCCCAACAGGAAATGGCAAAGAGCCCAGCAAAGCTGGTCACATGATCCCTCCTAGGCTCCGCCTACCCCAGTCATTCGACCGACGTTAAGGAGGAATATTAGCATAGGAGAAACCATATGGTACCGTGGTGACTGTAGTTAAAGAAAAGAAATTATCAGACCTGATTAAAAAAACCAGGGCGGGCCGTGGACCGGACACACCGTTGGAGAAAGAAATTTATCAGGTAAAAATAAATTCTGTTTTCTCCAACATAGGTGTGTCCGGTCCACGGCGTCATCCTTACTTGTGGGAACCAATACCAAAGCTTTAGGACACGGATGAAGGGAGGGAGCAAATCAGGTCACCTAAATGGAAGGCACCACGGCTTGCAAAACCTTTCTCCCAAAAATAGCCTCAGAAGAAGCAAAAGTATCAAACTTGTAAAATTTGGTAAAAGTGTGCAGTGAAGACCAAGTCGCTGCCCTACATATCTGATCAACAGAAGCCTCGTTCTTGAAGGCCCATGTGGAAGCCACAGCCCTAGTGGAATGAGCTGTGATTCTTTCGGGAGGCTGCCGTCCGGCAGTCTCGTAAGCCAATCTGATGATGCTTTTAATCCAAAAAGAGAGAGAGGTAGAAGTTGCTTTTTGACCTCTCCTTTTACCTGAATAAACAACAAACAAGGAAGATGTTTGTCTAAAATCCTTTGTAGCATCTAAATAGAATTTTAGAGCGCGAACAACATCCAAATTGTGCAACAAACGTTCCTTCTTTGAAACTGGTTTCGGACACAGAGAAGGCACGATAATCTCCTGGTTAATGTTTTTGTTAGAAACAACTTTCGGAAGAAAACCAGGTTTAGTACGTAAAACCACCTTATCTGCATGGAACACCAGATAAGGAGGGGAACACTGCAGAGCAGATAATTCTGAAACTCTTCTAGCAGAAGAAATTGCAACTAAAAACAAAACTTTCCAAGATAATAACTTAATATCAACGGAATGTAAGGGTTCAAACGGAACCCCCTGAAGAACTGAAAGAACCAAATTGAGACTCCAGGGAGGAGTCAAAGGTTTGTAAACAGGCTTAATTCTAACCAAAGCCTGAACAAAGGCTTGAACATCTGGCACAGCTGCCAGCTTTTTGTGAAGTAACACCGACAAGGCAGAAATCTGTCCCTTCAGGGAACTTGCCGATAATCCTTTTTCCAATCCTTCTTGAAGGAAGGATAGAATCCTAGGAATCTTAACCTTGTCCCAAGGGAATCCTTTAGATTCACACCAACAGATATATTTTTTCCAAATTTTGTGGTAAATCTTTCTAGTTACAGGCTTTCTGGCCTGAACAAGAGTATCGATAACAGAATCTGAGAAACCTCGCTTCGATAAAATCAAGCGTTCAATCTCCAGGCAGTCAGCTGGAGTGAAACCAGATTCGGATGTTCGAACGGACCCTGAACAAGAAGGTCTCGTCTCAAAGGTAGCTTCCAAGGTGGAGCCGATGACATATTCACCAGATCTGCATACCAAGTCCTGCGTGGCCACGCAGGAGCTATCAAGATCACCGACGCCCTCTCCTGATTGATCCTGGCTACCAGCCTGGGAATGAGAGGAAACGGCGGAAACACATAAGCTAGTTTGAAGGTCCAAGGTGCTACTAGTGCATCCACTAGAGCCGCCTTGGGATCCCTGGATCTGGACCCGTAACAGGGAACTTTGAAGTTCTGACGAGAGGCCATCAGATCCATGTCTGGAATGCCCCACAGCTGAGTGACTAGGGCAAAGATTTCCGGATGGAGTTCCCACTCCCCCGGATGCAATGTCTGACGACTCAGAAAATCCGCTTCCCAATTTTCCACTCCCGGGATGTGGATAGCAGACAGGTGGCAGGAGTGAGACTCCGCCCATAGAATAATCTTGGTCACTTCCTCCATCGCTAGGGAACTCCTTGTTCCCCCCTGATGGTTGATGTACGCAACAGTCGTCATGTTGTCTGATTGAAATCGTATGAACTTGGTCCTTGCTAGCTGAGGCCAAGCCTTGAGAGCATTGAATATCGCTCTCAGTTCCAGAATATTTATCGGTAGAAGAGATTCTTCCCGAGACCAAAGACCCTGAGCTTTCAGGGATCCCCAGACCGCGCCCCAGCCCGTCAGACTGGCGTCGGTCGTGACAATGACCCACTCTGGTCTGCGGAATGTCATCCCTTGTGACAGGTTGTCCAGGGACAGCCACCAACGGAGTGAGTCTCTGGTCCTCTGATTTACTTGTATCTTTGGAGACAAGTCTGTATAGTCCCCATTCCACTGACTGAGCATGCACAGTTGTAATGGTCTTAGATGAATGCGCGCAAAAGGAACTATGTCCATTGCCGCTACCATCAACCCGATCACTTCCATGCACTGAGCTACGGAAGGAAGAGGAACGGAATGAAGAATCCGACAAGAGTCCAGAAGCTTTGTTATTCTGGCCTCTGTTAGAAAAATCCTCATTTCTGAGGAATCTATAATTGTTCCCAAGAAGGGAACCCTTGTTGACGGGGATAGAGAACTCTTTTCCACGTTCACTTTCCAGCCGTGAGATCTGAGAAAGGCCAGGACGATGTCCGTGTGAGCCTTTGCTCGAGGGAGGGACGACGCTTGAATCAGAATGTCGTCCAGGTAAGGTACTACTGCAATGCCCCTTGGTCTTAGCACCGCTAGAAGGGACCCTAGTACCTTTGTGAAAATCCTTGGAGCAGTGGCTAATCCGAAAGGAAGCGCCACGAACTGGTAATGTTTGTCCAGGAATGCAAACCTTAGGAACCGATGATGTTCCTTGTGGATAGGAATATGTAGATACGCATCCTTTAAATCCACCGTGGTCATGAATTGACCTTCCTGGATGGAAGGAAGGATAGTTCGAATGGTTTCCATCTTGAACGATGGGACCTTGAGAATTTTGTTTAAGATCTTGAGATCTAGGATTGGTCTGAACGTTCCCTCTTTTTTGGGAACTATGAACAGATTGGAGTAGAACCCCATCCCTTGTTCTCTTAATGGAACAGGATGAATCACTCCCATTTTTAACAGGTCTTCTACACAATGTAAGAACGCCTGTCTTTTTATGTGGTCTGAAGACAACTGAGACCTGTGGAACCTCCCCCTTGGGGGAAGTCCCTTGAATTCCAGAAGATAACCCTGGGAGACTATTTCTAGCGCCCAAGGATCCAGAACATCTCTTGCCCAAGCCTGAGCGAAGAGAGAGAGTCTGCCCCCCACCAGATCCGGTCCCGGATCGGGGGCCAATATTTCATGCTGTCTTGGTAGCAGTGGCAGGTTTCTTGGCCTGCTTTCCCTTGTTCCAGCCTTGCATTGGTCTCCAAGCTGGCTTGGCCTGAGAAGTATTACCCTCTTGCTTAGAGGACGTAGCACCTTGGGCTGGTCCGTTTTTACGAAAGGAACGAAAATTAGGTCTATTTTTTGCCTTGAAAGGCCGATCCTGAGGAAGGGCGTGGCCCTTACCCCCAGTGATATCAGAGATAATCTCTTTCAAGTCAGGACCAAACAGCGTTTTCCCCTTGAAAGGAATGTTTAGTAGCTTGTTCTTGGAAGACGCATCAGCCGACCAAGATTTCAACCAAAGCGCTCTGCGCGCCACAATAGCAAACCCAGAATTCTTAGCCGCTAACTTAGCCAATTGCAAAGAGGCGTCTAGAGTGAAAGAATTAGCCAATTTGAGAGCATTGATTCTGTCCATAATCTCCTCATAAGGAGGAGAGTCACTATCGAGCACCTTAATCAGTTCATCAAACCAGAAATATGCGGCTGTAGTGACAGGGACAATGCATGAAATGGGTTGTAGAAGGTAACCCTGCTGAACAAACATCTTTTTAAGCAAACCTTCTAATTTTTTATCCATAGGATCTTTGAAAGCACAACTATCCTCTATGGGAATAGTGGTGCGTTTGTTTAAAGTAGAAACCGCTCCCTCGACCTTGGGGACTGACTGCCATAAGTCCTTTCTGGGGTCGACCATAGGAAACAATTTTTTAAATATGGGGGGAGGGACGAAAGGAATACCGGGCCTTTCCCATTCTTTATTAACAATGTCCGCCACCCGCTTGGGTATAGGAAAAGCTTCTGGGAGCCCCGGCACCTCTAGGAACTTGTCCATTTTACATAGTTTCTCTGGGATGACCAAATTTTCACAATCATCCAGAGTGGATAATACCTCCTTAAGCAAAATGCGGAGATGTTCCAATTTAAATTTAAATGTAATCACATCAGATTCAGCCTGCTGAGAAATGTTCCCTAAATCAGTAATTTCTCCCTCAGACAAAACCTCCCTGGCCCCCTCAGATTGGGTTAGGGGCCCTTCAGAGATATTAATATCAGCGTCGTCATGCTCTTCAGTAACTAAAACAGAGCATCCACGCTTACGCTGACAAGGGTTCATTTTGGCTAAAATGTTTTTGACAGAATTATCCATTACAGCCGTTAATTGTTGCATAGTAAGGAGTATTGGCGCGCTAGATGTACTAGGGGCCTCCTGAGTGGGCAAGACTCGTGTAGACGAAGGAGGGAATGATGCAGTACCATGCTTACTCCCCTCACTTGAGGAATCATCTTGGGCATCATTGTCATTATCACATAAATCACATTTATTTAAATGAATAGGAATTCTGGCTTCCCCACATTCAGAACACAGTCTATCTGGTAGTTCAGACATGTTAAACAGGCATAAACTTGATAAGAAAGTACAAAAAACGTTTTGAAATAAAACCGTTACTGTCACTTTAAATTTTAAACTGAACACACTTTATTACTGCAATTGCGAAAAAACATGAAGGAATTGTTCAAAATTCACCAAACTTTCACCACAGTGTCTTAAAGCCTTGAAAATATTGCACACCAATTTTGGAAGCTTTAACCCTTAAAATAACGGAACCGGAGCCGTTTTAAGCTTTAACCCCTTTACAGTCCCTGGTATCTGCTTTGCTGAGACCCAACCAAACCCAAAGGGGAATACGATACCAAATGACGCCTTCAGAAGTCTTTTATAAGTATCAGAGCTCCTCTCACATGCGACTGCATGCCATGCCTCTCAAAAACAAGTGCGCAACACCGGCGCGAAAATGAGACTCTGCCTATGCTTTGGGAAAGCCCCTAAAGAATAAGGTGTCTAAAACAGTGCCTGCCGATATTATTATATCAAAATACCCAGAATAAATGATTCCTCAAGGCTAAATAAGTGTTAATATCAATCGATTTAGCCCAAAAAAAGTCTACAGTCTAAATAAGCCCTTGTGAAGCCCTTATTTACAATCGTAATAAACATGGCTTACCGGATCCCATAGGGAAAAACTCTAAGCCATCTCCGTGGAGATGTTGCCTGTACAACGGCAAAGAGAATGACTGGGGTAGGCGGAGCCTAGGAGGGATCATGTGACCAGCTTTGCTGGGCTCTTTGCCATTTCCTGTTGGGGAAGAGAATATCCCACAAGTAAGGATGACGCCGTGGACCGGACACACCTATGTTGGAGAAAGGTACGAATTGACAGGTAGGAAGAAAAAACTGAATTTATGCTTACCTGATAAATTACTTTCTCCAATGGTGTGTCCGGTCCACGGCGTCATCCTTACTTGTGGGATATCTCTTCCCCAACAGGAAATGGCAAAGAGTCCCAGCAAAGCTGGCCATATAGTCCCTCCTAGGCTCCGCCCACCCCAGTCATTCGACCGACGGACAGGAGGAAATATATATAGGAGAAACCATATGGTACCGTGGTGACTGTAGTTAGAAAAAATAATTCATCAGACCTGATTAAAAAAACCAGGGCGGGCCGTGGACCGGACACACCGTTGGAGAAAGTAATTTATCAGGTAAGCATAAATTCTGTTTTCTCCAACATTGGTGTGTCCGGTCCACGGCGTCATCCTTACTTGTGGGAACCAATACCAAAGCTTTAGGACACGGATGAAGGGAGGGAGCAAATCAGGTTACCTAAACGGAAGGCACCACAGCTTGCAAAACCTTTCTCCCAAAAATAGCCTCCGGAGAAGCAAAAGTATCAAATTTGTAAAATTTGGCAAAAGTGTGCAGTGAAGACCAAGTCGCTGCCTTACATATCTGGTCAACAGAAGCCTCGTTCTTGAAGGCCCATGTGGAAGCCACAGCCCTAGTGGAGTGAGCTGTGATTCTTTCAGGAGGCTGCCGTCCGGCAGTCTCATAAGCCAATCGGATGATGCTTTTAAGCCAAAAGGAAAGAGAGGTAGAAGTCGCTTTCTGACCTCTCCTTTTACCAGAATAAACAACAAACAAGGAAGATGTTTGTCTGAAATCTTTTGTAGCCTCTAAATAGAATTTTAGAGTACGGACTACGTCCAAATTGTGTAACAAACGTTCCTTCTTTGAAACTGGATTTGGACATAAAGAAGGTACAACTATCTCCTGGTTAATATTTTTGTTAGAAACAACCTTAGGAAGAAAACCAGGCTTAGTACGCAAAACCACCTTATCTGCATGGAACACCAGATAGGGCGGAGAACACTGCAGAGCAGATAACTCTGAAACTCTTCTAGCAGAAGAAATTGCAACCAAAAACAAAACTTTCCAAGATAGTAACTTAATATCTATGGAATGTAAAGGTTCAAACGGAACCCCTTGAAGAACTGAAAGAACTAGATTTAGACTCCAGGGAGGAGTCAAAGGTCTGTAAACAGGCTTGATCCTAACCAGAGCCTGAACAAATGCTTGAACATCTGGCACAGCTGCCAGTCTTTTGTGTAGTAAGACAGATAAAGCAGAGATCTGTCCCTTTAGAGAACTTGCAGATAATCCTTTCTCCAAACCTTCTTGTAGAAAGGAGAGAATCTTAGGAATTTTTATCTTATTCCATGGGAATCCTTTGGATTCACACCAACAGATATATCTTTTCCATATTTTATGGTGAATCTTTCTAGTTACCGGTTTTCTGGCCTGAACCAGAGTATCTATCACAGAATCTGAAAACCCACGCTTCGATAGAATCAAGCGTTCAATCTCCAAGCCGTCAGCTGGAGGGAGACCAGATTCGGATGTTCGAATGGACCCTGAACAAGAAGGTCCTGTCTCAAAGGTAGCTTCCATGGTGGAACCGATGACATATTCACCAGGTCTGCATACCAAGTCCTGCGTGGCCACGCAGGAGCTATCAAGATCACTGAGGCCCTCTCCTGATTGATCCTGGCTACCAGCCTGGGAATGAGAGGAAACGGTGGAAATACATAAGCTAGGTTGAAGGTCCAAGGTGCTACTAGTGCATCTACTAGAGTCGCCTTGGGATCCCTGGATCTGGACCCGTAGCAAGGAACCTTGAAGTTCTGACGAGACGCCATCAGATCCATGTCTGGAATGCCCCATAATTGAGTTATTTGGGCAAAGATCTCCGGATGGAGTTCCCACTCCCCCGGATGGAATGTCTGACGACTCAGAAAATCCGCCTCCCAGTTTTCCACACCTGGGATGTGGATTGCAGACAGGTGGCAGGAGTGATCCTCCGCCCATTGAATTATTTTGGTCACTTCTTTCATCGCCAGGGAACTCCTTGTTCCCCCCTGATGATTGATATACGCAACGGTCGTCATGTTGTCTGATTGGAACCTTATGAATCTGGCCTTTGCTAGTTGAGGCCAAGCCCTGAGAGCATTGAATATCGCTCTCAGTTCCAGAATGTTTATCGGGAGAAGAGACTCTTCCCGAGACCATAGACCCTGAGCTTTCAGGGATTCCCAGACCGCGCCCCAGCCCACTAGACTGGCGTCGGTCGTGACAATGACCCACTCTGGTCTGCGGAAGCTCATTCCCTGGGACAGATGGTCCAGGGTCAGCCACCAACGGAGTGAATCTCTGGTCTTCTGATCTACTTGAATCATTGTAGACAAGTCTGTATAGTCCCCATTCCACTGTTTGAGCATGCACAGTTGTAATGGTCTTAGATGAATTCGTGCAAAAGGAACTATGTCCATTGCTGCAACCATCAACCCTACTACTTCCATGCACTGCGCTATGGAAGGACGAGGAACAGAATGAAGAACTTGACAAGAGCTTAGAAGTTTTGACTTTCTGACCTCTGTCAGAAAAATCCTCATTTCTAAGGAATCTATTATTGTTCCCAAGAAGGGAACTCTTGTCGACGGAGACAGAGAACTTTTTTCTATGTTCACCTTCCATCCGTGTGATCTGAGAAAGGCCAGAACGATGTCTGTATGAGCCTTTGCTTTTGACAGGGACGACGCTTGTATTAGAATGTCGTCCAAGTAAGGTACTACTGCAATGCCCCTCGGTCTTAGAACCGCTAGAAGGGACCCTAGTACCTTTGTGAAAATCCTTGGAGCAGTGGCTAACCCGAACGGGAGGGCCACAAACTGGTAATGCTTGTCCAGAAAAGCGAACCTTAGGAACTGATGATGTTCTTTGTGGATAGGAATATGTAGGAACGCATCCTTTAGATCCACGGTAGTCATAAATTGACTTTCCTGGATAGTGGGTAGAATCGTTCGAATGGTTTCCATCTTGAACGATGGTACCCTGAGAAATTTGTTTAGGATCTTCAAATCCAAAATTGGTCTGAAAGTTCCCTCTTTTTTGGGAACTACGAACAGATTGGAATAAAATCCCATTCCTTGTTCCTTTATTGGAACTGGGTGTAACACTCCCATCTTTAACAGGTCTTCTACACAATGTAAGAACACCTGTCTCTTTATTTGGTTTGAGGATAAGTGAGACATGTGGAACCTTCCCCTTGGGGGTAGTTCCCTGAATTCCAGGAGATAACCCTGAGAAACTATTTCTAGCGCCCAGGGATCCTGAACATCTCTTGCCCAAGCCTGAGCAAAGAGAGAGAGTCTGCCCCCCACTAGATCCGGTCCCGGATCGGGGGCTACTCCTTCATGCTGTTTTGTTAGCAGCGGCAGGCTTCTTGGCCTGCTTATCCTTGTTCCAGCCTTGCATCGGTTTCCAGGCTGGTTTGGGTTGTGAGGCATTACCCTCTTGCTTAGAGGATGCAGAATTAGAGGCCGGTCCGTTCCTGAAATTGCGAAAGGAACGAAAGTTAGACTTATTTTTGGCCTTGAAAGGCCTATCTTGTGGAAGGGCGTGGCCCTTTCCCCCAGTGATGTCTGAAATAATCTCTTTCAATTCTGGTCCAAATAGAGTTTTACCTTTGAAAGGGATGTTAAGCAATTTTGTCTTGGATGACACATCCGCTGACCAAGACTTTAGCCAAAGCGCTCTGCGCGCCACGATAGCAAACCCTGAATTTTTCGCCGCTAATCTAGCTAATTGCAAAGCGGCATCTAAAATAAAAGAGTTAGCCAACTTAAGTGCGTGAACTCTGTCCATAACCTCCTCATATGGAGTCTCTCTACTAAGCGAGTTTTCTAGTTCCTCGAACCAGAACCACGCTGCTGTAGTGACAGGAACAATGCACGAAATGGGTTGTAGAAGGTAACCTTGCTGTACAAAAATCTTTTTAAGCAAACCCTCCAATTTTTTATCCATAGGATCTTTGAAAGCACAACTATCTTCGATAGGAATAGTAGTGCGTTTGTTTAGAGTATAAACTGCCCCCTCGACCTTAGGGACTGTCTGCCATAAGTCCTTTCTGGGGTCGACCATAGGAAATAATTTCTTAAATATAGGGGGGGGGGGACACAAAAGGTATGCCGGGCTTTTCCCACTCCTTATTTACTATGTCCGCCACCCGCTTGGGTATAGGAAAAGCGACGGATGCACCGGAACCTCTAGGAACTTGTCCATCTTGCATAATTTCTCTGGAATGACCAAGTTGTCACAATCATCCAGAGTAGATAACACCTCCTTAAGCAGTGCGCGGAGATGTTCTAATTTAAATTTAAATGTCACAACATCAGGTTCAGCTTGTTGAGAAATTTTTCCTGAATCTGAAATTTCTCCATCTGACAAAACCTCCCTCATGGCCCCTTCAGATTGGTGTGAGGGTATGACAGAACAATTATAATCAGCGCCCTCCTGCTCTTTAGTGTTTAAAACAGAGCAATCGCGCTTTCTCTGATAAGTAGGCATTTTGGATAAAATATTTGCTATGGAGTTATCCATTACAGCCGTTAATTGTTGCATGGTAATAAGCATTGGCGCACTAGATGTACTAGGGGCCTCCTGTGTGGGCAAAACTGGCGTAGACACAGTAGGAGATGATGTAGTATCATGTTTACTCCCCTCATCTGAGGAATCATCTTGGGCAATTTCATTATCTGTGGCAGTACTGTCCTTACTTTGTTTGGACGCTATGGCACAATTATCACATAAATTTAAATGGGGAGACACATTGGCTTTCATACATATTGAACATAGCTTATCCGAAGGCACAGACATGTTAAACAGGCTTAAACTTGTCAACAAAGCACAAAAAACGTTTTAAAACAAAACCGTTACTGTCTCTTTAAATTTTAAACAGAAAACACTTTATTACTGAATATGTGAAAAAGTATGAAGGAATTGTTCAAAAATTACCAACATTTCACCACAGTGTCTTAAAGCATTAAGAGTATTGCACACCAAATTTCAGAGCTTTAACCCTTAAAATAATAATAAATTTAACCCCTATACAGTCCCAGCTATAGCCTTTGCTGAGACCCAACCAAGCCCAGAGGGGAATACGATACCAATTGACGCCTTCTAGAAGCTTTTCCAGCAAATTTCAGATCCTCACACATGCATCTGCATGCCCTGCTCTCAAAAAACAACTGCGCAGTAATGGCGCGAAAATGAGGCTCAGTCTACAACTAGGAAGGCCCCCTGACTGGAAAAGGTGTCTAACATAGTGCCTGCCGTTTAATAAACGTTCCCCAAGTTTATAAATGCGAATTGTCAGCATAAACATGAATAAAATGCCCAAATAAAGCAATCGATTTAGCCCATAAAAATGTCTACCAGTTTTTTAGCCCATATTAAGCCCTTTATTCTGTTTGTTTGACTAAGAAAATGGCTTACCGGTCCCCATGAGGGGAAATGACAGCCTTCCAGCATTACATGGTCTTGTTAGAAATATGGCTAGTCATACCTTAAGCAGAAAAGTCTGCTAACTGTTTCCCCCAACTGAAGTTACTTCATCTCAACAGTCCTATGTGGAAACAGCAATCGATTTTAGTTACTGTCTGCTAAAATCATCTTCCTCTCACAAACAGAAATCTTCATCCTTTTCTGTTTCAGAGTAAATAGTACATACCAGCACTATTTTAAAATAACAAACACTTGATAGAAGAATAAAAACTACATTTAAACACCAAAAAAACTCTTAACCATCTCCGTGGAGATGTTGCCTGTGCAACGGCAAAGAGAATGACTGGGGTGGGCGGAGCCTAGGAGGGACTATATGGCCAGCTTTGCTGGGACTCTTTGCCATTTCCTGTTGGGGAAGAGATATCCCACAAGTAAGGATGACGCCGTGGACCGGACACACCAATGTTGGAGAAACTAAATTTATGCTTACCTGATAAATTTCTTTCTTTTGCGATGTACCGAATCCATGGTTTCATCCTTACTTGTGGGATATTATCCTTCCTAACAGGAAGTGGCAAAGAGAGCACCCACAGCAGAGCTGTCTATATAGCTCCCCCCTTAACTCCACTTCCCAGTCATTCGACCGAAGGCCAAGGAAGAAAAAGGAGAAACTATAAGGTGCAGAGGTGACTGAAGTTTTTAATCAAAAATACCATCTGTCTTAAATAGACAGGGCGGGCCGTGGACTCGGTACATCATAAAAGAAAGAAATTTATCAGGTAAGCATAAATTTTGTTTTCTTTTGCATGAAGTACCGAGTCCACTGTTTCATCCTTACTTGTGGGATACAAATACCAAAGCTTTAGGACACGGATGAAGGGAGGGACAAGACAGGAACCTAAACGGAAGGCACCACTGCTTGCAAAACCTTTCTCCCAAAAATAGCCTCCGAAGCAGCAAAAGTATCAAATTTGTAAAATTTTGAAAAGGTATGGAGTAAAGACCAAGTCGCAGCCTTACAAATCTGTTCAACAGAAGCATCATTTTTAAAAGCCCATGTGAAAGCTACCGCTCTAGTAGAATGAGCTGTAATCCTTTCAGGGGGCTGATGTCCAGCAGTCTCATAAGCCAAACGGATGATGCTTTTCAGCCAAAAGGAAAGAGAAGTAGCCGTAGCCTTTTGACCCCTACGCTTTGCAGAATAGACAACAAAGAAGATGTTTGACGAAAATCTTTGGTTGCCTGCAAAATAAATTTTAAAGCACGAACCACGTCCAAGTTGTGCAACAGACGTTCCTTCTTAGAAGAAGGATTAGGACACAGAGAAGGAACAACAATTTCCTGATTGATATTCCTGTTAGTAACAACCTTAGGTAGGAACCCAGGCTTGGTACACAAAACTACCTTATCAGCATGGAAAACAAGATAAGGCGAGTCACATTGTAATGCAGATAGTTCAGAGACTCTTCGAGCTGAAGAGATAGCAACTAGGAACAAAACTTTCCAAGATAAAAGCTTAATATCTATGGAATGCATGGGTTCAAACGGAACCCCCTGAAGAACTTTAAGAACTAAATTTAGACTCCATGGTGGAGCAACAGATTTAAACACAGGCTTAATTCTAGCTAAAGCCTGACAAAAAGCCCGGACGTCTGGGACATCTGCCAGACGCTTGTGCAACAGAATGGACAGAGCAGATATCTGTCCTTTTAGGGAAGTAGCGGACAATCCTTTCTCCAATCCCTCTTGGAGAAAGGACAAAATCCTAGGAATCCTGATTTTACTCCAGGAGTAGCCTTTGGATTTGCACCAAAAAAAGATATTTACGCCATATATTATGATAGATCTTCCGACTCAGAGAAACAACGCTTTGATAGAATCAAGCGTTCAATCTCCAAGCCGTCAGTTGCAGAGAAATTAGATTTGGACCCAACAAGCTTTAGAAGGATTGCACCACAAGTAAATAAGCAATAAATCCCCAAATGAGAAAACCGGATTGATAAATGTCTAAAACCGGTAAAAAAAAAACAAACCCTGTTAGCACCTTGCCACAGCTCTGCTGTGGCGCCTACCTGCCCTTAGGGAACGATAATATGAGGATAAAGCTTCGATTAGGCCCCAGAAGAGTATCAGGACCTCTTGAGAAGTTGCTTGCTGCTTGTCTGTATAAACTAAATGCGCAACTGAGGCGCGGAAATAGGCCCCGCCCATCTCACTCGATGTTGCTGGGGCCTACACAAAATCCATCAAACCTTGTTTGTAAGCCATGTGGGTTATAAAAACCCCTAAATAAGCCAAATGAATCCTCAAACAAATGTACCATTAGAATAAAAACGTTACTCCCAGAACACACAAACGTTTGCCCAATATCTCATATACAGAGTGCCCAGAAAATTAGCCCTTTATGCAAGCTAGTAATGCCTCTTATAAAACTAGGATTACTGCTTCCCCTTCCCCTAATGGGGATACTGTCAGCCTTTCTGAGTTAACACAGTCTCTGCAGAAAAATGACTGAACATACCTCATTGCTGTATAGCAAGAAACCGTTCCTCACACTGAAGTTTTCCTGTACTCCTCAGCTTCTGTGGGAACAGCAGTGGACCTTAGTTACAAATGCTAAGATCATCATCCTCCAGGCAGAAATCTTCATCTATGTCCTGCCTGAGAGTAAATAGTACAACACCGGTACCATTTAAAAATAAACTCTTGATTGAAGATAAAATAAAACTAACAATTGAACACCTCTTTCACTTTACCCTTCCTGCTTAGAGCCAGCAAAGAGAATGGCTGGGGGGTGGAGTTAATGGGGAGCTATATAGACAGCTCTGCTGTGGGTCCTCTCTTTGCCACTTCCTGTTAGAAAGGATAATATCCCACAAGTAAGGATGAAACCGTGGACTCGGTACATCATGCAAAAGAAACCACGAGAGGGCTATGTCACAAATGCCGAAGGATTGGAGGTTTTGGAGCAAAAGAGGGTGGTCAACAGTATCAAAGGCTGTGGACAGATCAAGGAGGATAAGCAGCGAGAAGTGGCCTTTTGATTTTGCTGTAAGTAGGTCGTTGGTAACCTTAACGATTGCTGTCTCTGTGGAGTGATGGGGACGAAACCCAGATTGCAGTGGGTCGAGGTACGAAGTTTAATGTAAGGAAATGGGATAGGCGTGCATAAACTAGCTTTCGAGAAGCTTTGAGGCAAGAGGGAGTAGGGAAATAGGGTGGTAGTTGGATGGGGAGGTTGGATCAAGAGAAGGTTTTTTGAGGTTAGGTGTGACTAGTACATGTTTCACAGATGAGGGAAATATACCGGTGCTGAGGAAGAGGTTGAAAATGTGTGTGAGTATAGGGGTAAGGGTAGAAGAGAGGGAGGGGAGCAGCTGTGAGGGGATAGGGTCAAGGGGACAGGTAGTGAGGTGAGAGCTCAGTATAAGTGCCAAAACTTCTTCCTCAGTAAGAGCTAAATTTATGGCTATGTGGGTTGTGGTTGATTGCGAGCGTTTGAGGGGGTGAGAGAATGGAAGTATATTGAGAGCTGATTTAGTTTCTGATGGAGTCGATTTTGTTATTGAAGTGGCTGGTAAAGTCTTGAGCTGACAGAGAAGTTGTATTAGTGGGAGGAGGTGGGCGCATAAGAGTATTGAAAGTGGAGAACAGACGTTTTGGGTTTGAAGAAAGAGTAGAGAAGTAATGTTGCTTGAAGAGATTAAGGGCAGAATAGTAGGAGTTCAAAATGAACTTGTAATGAAGGAAATCAGCTGAACTCCGCAAATTATGAAGTAAATGTTTCTTTGAAGAAGGACACAAAGAAGCGACCACAATGTCTTGATTGATGTTACGGTCAGACACGACTTTAGGAAGAAACCCTAACTTAGTAGGTAGGACCGCCTTATCCGAATGGAACACCAGATAAGGAGGCTCACATTGCAAAGCGGCAATTTCAGAAACTCTGCGCGCTGAAGCAATAGCTAGTAGAAAAACATAATTTATGTAAGAACTTACCTGATAAATTCATTTCTTTCATATTAGCAAGAGTCCATGAGCTAGTGACGTATGGGATATACATTCCTACCAGGAGGGGCAAAGTTTCCCAAACCTCAAATGCCTATAAATACACCCCTCACCACACCCACAAATCAGTTTAACGAATAGCCAAGAAGTGGGGTGATAAGAAAAAAGTGCGAAAGCATAAAAAATAAGGAATTGGAATAATTGTGCTTTATACAAAAAAATAATAACCACCATAAAAAGGGTGGGCCTCATGGACTCTTGCTAATATGAAAGAAATTAATTTATCAGGTAAGTTCTTACATAAATTATGTTTTCTTTCATGTAATTAGCAAGAGTCCATGAGCTAGTGACGTATGGGATAATGACTACCCAAGATGTGGATCTTCCACGCAAGAGTCACTAGAGAGGGGGGGATAAAATAAAGACAGCCAATTCCGCTGAAAATAATCCACACCCAAAACAAAGTTTAAATCTTATAATGAAAAAAACTGAAATTACAAGCAGAAGAATCAAACTGAAACAGCTGCCTGAAGTATTTTTCTACCAAAAACTGCTTCAGAAGAAGAAAACACATCAAAATGGTAGAATTTAGTAAAAATATGCAAAGAAGATCAAGTTGCTGCTTTGCAAATCTGATCAACCGAAGCTTCATTCCTAAACGCCCAGGAAGTAGAAACTGACCTAGTAGAATGAGCTGTAATCCTTTGAGGCAGAGTTTACCCGACTCGACATAAGCATGATGAATTAAAGATTTCAACCAAGATGCCAAAGAAATGGCAGAGGCCTTCTGACCTTTCCTAGAACTGGAAAAGATAACAAAAAGACTAGAAGTCTTTCGGAAAATCTTAGTAGCTTCAACATAATATTTCAAAGCTCTAACTACATCCAAAGAATGCAGTGATCTCTCCTTAGAATTCTTAGGATTAGGACAAAATGAAGGAACTACAATTTCTCTACTAATGTTGTTAGAATTCACAACCTTAGGTAAAAATTTAAAAGAAGTTCGCAACACCGCCTTATCCTGATGAAAAATCAGAAAAGGAGACTCACAAGAAAGAGCAGATAATTCAGAAACTCTTCTGGCAGAAGAGATGGCCAAAAGAACAAAACTTTCCAAGAAAGTAATTAATGTCCAGAGAATGCATAGGTTCAAACGGAGGAGCTTGAAGAGCCCCCAGAACCAAATTCAAACTCCAAGGAGGAGAAATTGACTTAATAACAAGTTTTATACGAACCAAAGCTTGTACAAAACAATAAAAATCAGGAAAACTAGCACTCTTTCTGTGAAAAAGAACAGAAAGAGCAAAGATTTGTCCTTTTAAGGAACTTGCAGACAAAACTTATCCAAACCATCCTGAAGAAACTGTAAAATTCTAGGAATTCTAAAAGAATGCCAAGAAAAATTATGAGAAAAATACCAAAAAATGCAAGTCTTCCAGACTCGATAATATATCATCCTAGATACAGATTTACGAGCCTGCAACATAGTATTAATTACGGAGTCAGAGAAAACCTCTATGACTGAGAATCAAGCGTTCAATCTCCATACTTTCAATTTAAGGATTTGAGATCCTGATGGACAAAAAGGACCTTGTGATAGAAGGTCTGGTCTTAACGGAAGAGTCCACGGATGGCAAGGAGCCATCCGGACAAGATCCGCATACCAAAACCTGTGAGGCCATGCTGGAGCCACCAGCAGAATAAACGAACGCTCCTTTAGAATTTTGGAAATCACTCTTGAAAGAAGAACTAGAGGCGGAAAGATATAGCAGGATGATATTTCCAAGGAAGTGACAATGCATCCACTGCTTCCGCCTGAGGATCCCTGGATCTGGACAGATACCTGGGAAGCTTCTTGTTTAGATGAGAAGCCATCAGATCTATTTCTGGTAGTCCCCATATTTGAACAATCTGAAGAAATACCTGAGACTGAGATAATCCGCTTCCCAATTGTCTATACCTGGGATATGAACCGCAGAAATTAGACAGGGGCTGGATTTCGCCCATACAAGTATTCGAGATACTTCCTTTATAGCCAGAGGACTGTGAGTCCCTCTTGATGATTGACATATGCCACATTTGTGACATTGTCCGTCTGTAAACAAATGAACGACTCTCTCTTTAGAAGAGGCCATGACTGAAGAGCTCTGAAAATTGCACGGAGTTCCAAAATGTTGATTGGAAATCTCACCTCCTGAGATTCCCAAACCCCTTGTGCTGTCAAAAACCCCCATACAGCTCCCCAACCTGTCAGACTTGCATCTGTTGAGATCACAGTCCAGGTTGGAAGAACAAAAGAAGCCCCCTGAACTAAATGATGGTGGTCTGTACCACGTCAGAGGGTGTCGAACAATCGGTTTTAAAGATATTAAATGAGATATCTTTGTATAATCCTTGCACCACTGGTTCAGCATACAGAGCTGAAGAGGTCGCATGTAAAGATGAGCAAAGGGGAACACATCCAATGCAGCAGTCATAAGAACCTAGAATTTCCATGCATAAGGCTACCGAAGGGAATGATTGAGACTGAAGGTTTCGATAAGCTGAAACCAAATTCAGACGTCTCTTGTCGGACAGAGACAGAGTCATGGACACTGAATCTAACTGGAAACCTAAAAAAAGGTTACTCTTGTCTGAGGAATCAATATTGGTTAATTGATCCTCCAACCATGTTCTTGAAGAAACAACACTCATAAAAAGCTGGAAAGGATCTTTCCATTGAAAATGAGCAAAGGGAATTGAATCCAATGCTGTTAAAACTTCTATGCATATATAGCAACTGAAGGAAAAAATAGAGACTAAAGGTACCGACAGACGCAACCCAATACAAATTGTCCCTTGTCCGATAGAGACAAAGACAGTGACATAAACCATCTGGAAACCTAAAAAAGGTGACCCTTACGTGAGGAATCAAGAACTTTTGAAAAAAAAGATCCTCTAACTATGTCCTGAAGAGCAAGTGAAAGATATGAGATTCCGCATCCTCAGGAAATAATCTGAATGAAAACAGAAAAATGAAAAAACATAATTTATGTAAGAACTTACCTGATAAATTCATTTCTTTCATATTAGCAAGAGTCCATGAGCTAGTGACGTATGGGATATACATTCCTACCAGGAGGGGCAAAGTTTCCCAAACCTCAAAATGCCTATAAATACACCCCTCACCACACCCACAAATCAGTTTAACAAATAGCCAAGAAGTGGGGTGATAAAGTGCGAAAGCATATAAAATAAGGAATTGGAATAATTGTGCTTTATACAAAAATCATAACCACCACAAAAAAAGGGCGGGCCTCATGGACTCTTGCTAATATGAAAGAAATGAATTTATCAGGTAAGTTCTTACATAAATTATGTTTTCTTTCATGTAATTAGCAAGAGTCCATGAGCTAGTGACGTATGGGATAATGACTACCCAAGATGTGGATCTTTCCACACAAGAGTCACTAGAGAGGGAGGGATAAAATAAAGACAGCCAATTCCTGCTGAAAATAATCCACACCCAAAAATAAAGTTTAACGAAAAACATAAGCAGAAGATTCAAACTGAAACCGCTGCCTGAAGTACTTTTCTACCAAAAACTGCTTCAGAAGAAGAAAATACATCAAAATGGTAGAATTTAGTAAAAGTATGCAAAGAGGACCAAGTTGCTGCTTTGCAAATCTGGTCAACCGAAGCTTCATTCCTAAACGCCCAGGAAGTAGAAACTGACCTAGTAGAATGAGCTGTAATTCTTTGAGGCGGAGTTTTACCCGACTCAACATAGGCAAGATGAATTAAAGATTTCAACCAAGATGCCAAAGAAATGGCAGAAGCTTTCTGGCCTTTTCTAGAACCGGAAAAGATAACAAATAAACTAGAAGTCTTACGGAAAGATTTCGTAGCTTCAACATAATATTTCAAAGCTCTAACAACATCCAAAGAATGCAACGATTTCTCCTTAGAATTCTTAGGATTAGGACATAATGAAGGAACCACAATTTCTCTACTAATGTTGTTGGAATTCACAACTTTAGGTAAAAATTCAAAAGAAGTTCGCAACACCGCCTTATCCTGATGAAAAATCAGAAAAGGAGACTCACAAGAAAGAGCAGATAATTCAGAAACTCTTCTGGCAGAAGAGATGGCCAAAAGGAACAAAACTTTCCAAGAAAGTAATTTAATGTCCAATGAATGCATAGGTTCAAACGGAGGAGCTTGAAGAGCTCCCAAAACCAAATTCAAACTCCAAGGAGGAGAAATTGACTTAACAGGTTTTATACGAACCAAAGCTTGTACAAAACAATGAATATCAGGAAGAATAGCAATCTTTCTGTGAAAAAGAACAGAAAGAGCAGAGATTTGTCCTTTCAAAGAACTTGCAGACAAACCCTTATCTAAACCATCCTGAAGAAACTGTAAAATTCTCGGTATTCTAGCAAGAAAAATGATGAGAAAGACACCAAGAAATATAAGTCTTCCAGACTCTATAATATATCTCTCGAGATACAGATTTACGAGCCTGTAACATAGTATTAATCACAGAGTCAGAGAAACCTCTTTGACCAAGAATCAAGCGTTCAATCTCCATACCTTTAAATTTAAGGATTTCAGATCCTGATGGAAAAAAGGACCTTGTGACAGAAGGTCTGGTCTTAACGGAAGAGTCCACGGTTGGCAAGAGGCCATCCGGACAAGATCCGCATACCAAAACCTGTGAGGCCATGCCGGAGCTACCAGCAGAACAAACGAGCATTCCTTCAGAATCTTGGAGATTACTCTTGGAAGAAGAACTAGAGGCGGAAAGATATAGGCAGGATGATACTTCCAAGGAAGTGATAATGCATCCACTGCCTCCGCCTGAGGATCCCGGGATCTGGACAGATACCTGGGAAGTTTCTTGTTTAGATGGGACGCCATCAGATCTATTTCTGGAAGTTCCCACATTTGAACAATCTGAAGAAATACCTCTGGGTGAAGAGACCATTCGCCCGGATGCAACGTTTGGCGACTGAGATAATCCGCTTCCCAATTGTCTATACCTGGGATATGAACCGCAGAGATTAGACAGGAGCTGGATTCCGCCCAAACCAAAATTCGAGATACTTCTTTCATAGCCAGAGGACTGTGAGTCCCTCCTTGATGATTGATGTATGCCACAGTTGTGACATTGTCTGTTTGAAAACAAATGAACGATTCTCTCTTCAGAAGAGGCCAAAACTGAAGAGCTCTGAAAATTGCACGGAGTTCCAAAATATTGATCGGTAATCTCACCTCCTGAGATTCCCAAACTCCTTGTGCCGTCAGAGATCCCCACACAGCTCCCCAACCTGTGAGACTTGCATCTGTTGAAATTACAGTCCAGGTCGGAAGCACAAAAGAAGCCCCCTGAATTAAACGATGGTGATCTGTCCACCATGTTAGAGAGTGTCGAACAATCGGTTTTAAAGATATTAATTGAGATATCTTCGTGTAATCCTTGCACCATTGCTTCAGCATACAGAGCTGAAGAGGTCGCATGTGAAAACGAGCAAAGGGGATCGCGTCCGATGCAGCAGTCATAAGACCTAGAATTTCCATGCATAAGGCTACCGAAGGGAATGATTGTGACTGAAGGTTTCGACAAGCTGCAATCAATTTTAGACGTCTCTTGTCTGTTAAAGACAGAGTCATGGACACTGAATCCATCTGGAAACCCAGAAAGGTTACCCTTGTCTGAGGAATCAAAGAACTTTTTGGTAAATTGATCCTCCAACCATGATCTTGAAGAAACAACACAAGTCGATTCGTATGAGATTCTGCTAAATGTAAAGACTGAGCAAGTACCAAGATATCGTCCAAATAAGGAAATACCACAATACCCTGTTCTCTGATTACAGACAGAAGGGCACCGAGAACCTTTGTAAAAATTCTTGGAGCTGTAGCTAGGCCAAACGGCAGAGCCACAAACTGGTAATGCTTGTCCAGAAAAGAGAATCTCAGGAACTGATAATGATCTGGATGAATCGGAATATGCAGATATGCATCCTGTAAATCTATTGTGGACATATAATTCCCTTGCTGAACAAAAGGCAAGATAGTCCTTACAGTTACCATCTTGAACGTTGGTATTCTTACATAACGATTCAATATTTTTAGATCCAGAACTGGTCTGAAGGAATTCTCCTTCTTTGGTACAATGAAGAGATTTGAATAAAACCCCATCCCCTGTTCCGGAACTGGAACCGGCATAATTACTCCAGTCAACTCTAGATCTGAAACACATTTCAGAAATGCTTGAGCTTTTACTGGATTTACTGGGACACGGGAAAGAAAAAATCTCTTTGCAGGAGGTCTTATCTTGAAACCAATTCTGTACCCTTCTGAAACAATGCTCTGAATCCAAAGATTGTGAACAGAATTGATCCAAATTTCCTTGAAAAAACGTAACCTGCCCCCTACCAGCTGAGCTGGAATGAGGGCCGCACCTTCATGTGGACTTAGAAGCAGGCTTTGCCTTTCTAGCTGGCTTGGATTTATTCCAGACTGGAGATGGTTTCCAAACTGAAACTGCTCCTGAGGATGAAGGATCAGGCTTTTGTTCTTTGTTGAAACGAAAGGAACGAAAACGATTATTAGCCCTGCTTTTACCTTTAGATTTTTTATCCTGTGGTAAAAAAGTTCCTTTCCCACCAGTAACAGTTGAAATAATGGAATCCAACTGAGAACCAAATAATTTGTTACCCTGGAAAGAAATGGAAAGTAAAGTAGATTTAGAAGCCATATCAGCATTCCAAGTTTTAAGCCATAAAGCTCTTCTAGCTAAAATAGCTAGAGACATAAACCTGACATCAACTCTGATAATATCAAAAATGGCATCACAGATAAAATTATTAGCATGCTGTAGAAGAATAATAATATCATGAGAATCATGATGTGTTACTTGTTGCGCTAAAGTTTCCAACCAGAAAGTTGAAGCTGCAGCAACATCAGCCAAAGATATAGCAGGTCTAAGAAGATTACCTGAACACAGATAAGCTTTTCTTAGAAAGGATTCAATTTTCCTATCTAAAGGATCCTTAAACGAAGTACCATCTGACGTAGGAATAGTAGTACGTTTAGCAAGGGTAGAAATAGCCCCATCAACTTTAGGGATTTTGTCCCAAAATTCTAATCTGTCAGACGGCACAGGATATAATCGCTTAAAACGTTTAGAAGGAGTAAATGAATTACCCAATTTATCCCATTCTTTGGAAATTACTGCAGAAATAGCATTAGGAACAGGAAAAACTTCTGGAATAACCACAGGAGCTTTAAATACCTTATCCAAACGTTTAGAATTAGTATCAAGAGGACCAGAATCCTCTATTTCTAAAGCAATTAGTACTTCTTTAAGTAAAGAACGAATAAATTCCATTTTAAATAAATATGAAGATTTATCAGCATCAATCTCTGAGACAGAATCCTCTGAACCAGAAGAGTCATCAGAATCAGAATGATGATGTTCATTTAAAAATTCATCTGTAGGGAGAGAAGTTTTAAAAGATTTTTTACGTTTACTAGAAGGAGAAATAACAGACATAGCCTTCTTTATGGATTCTGAAACAAAATCTCTTATATTATCAGGAACATTCTGCACCTTAGATGTTGAAGGAACTGCAACAGGCAATGGTACTTTACTAAAGGAAATATTATCTGCTTTAACAAGTTTGTCATGACAATCAATACAAACAACAGCTGGAGGAATAGCTACCAAAAGTTTACAGCAGATACACTTAGCTTTGGTAGATCCAGCACTAGACAGCGATTTTCCTGTAGTATCTTCTGGCTCAGATGCAACGTGAGACATCTTGCAATATGTAAGAGAAAAAACAACATATATATAAAGCAAAATTGATCAAATTCCTTAAATGACAGTTTCAGGAATGGGAAAAAATGCCAAAGAACAAGCTTCTAGCAACCAGAAGCAATGAAAAATGAGACTTAAATAATGTGGAGACAAAAGCGACGCCCATATTTTTCGCGCCAATAAGACGCCCACATTATTTGGCGCCTAAATGCTTTTTGGCGCCAAAATGACGCCACATCCGGAACGCCGACACTTTTGGCGCAAAATATCGTCAAAAAAATGACGCAACTTCCGGCGACACGTATGACGCCGGAAACGGAAACGAATTTTTTGCGCCACAAAAGTCCGCGCCAAGAATGACGCAATAAAATGAAGCATTTTCAGCCCCCGCGAGCCTAACAGCCCACAGGGAAGAGTCAAATTTTTGAAGGTAAGAAAAAAATGATTAAATCAAATGCATTATCCCAAATATGAAACTGACTGTCTGAAAATAAGGAAAGTTGAACATTCTGAGTCAAGGCAAATAAATGTTTGAAGACATATATTTAGAACTTTATAAATAAAGTGCCCAACCATAGCTTAGAGTGTCACAGAAAATAAGATTTACTTACCCCAGGACACTCATCTACATGTTTGTAGAAAGCCAAACCAGTACTGAAACGAGAATCAGCAGAGGTAATGGTATATATAAGAGTATATCGTCGATCTGAAAAGGGAGGTAAGAGATGAATCTCTACGACCGATAACAGAGAACCTATGAAATAGACCCCGTAGAAGGAGATCACTGCATTCAAATAGGCAATACTCTCCTCACATCCCTCTGACATTCACTGCACGCTGAGAGGAAAACCGGGCTCCAACTTGCTGCGGAGCGCATATCAACGTAGAATCTAGCACAAACTTACTTCACCACCTCCATCGGAGGCAAAGTTTGTAAAACTGATTTGTGGGTGTGGTGAGGGGTGTATTTATAGGCATTTTGAGGTTTGGGAAACTTTGCCCCTCCTGGTAGGAATGTATATCCCATACGTCACTAGCTCATGGACTCTTGCTAATTACATGAAAGAAATATGCATTTATTGTATCTAATGAAAACAAATAATGCTATCAGTGACCATAAAAAGGCAGAATAGTTTGAATAAAACTCCAAAACCCAGTTCCTAAAAAAAGGAACTGGAAGAAATACCCCAGAAGATTCCAGGTCTGAGCAGCGCTTGAACCCCATGGGTACCCAGCCATGCTACAACAGTATCCAAAATATATAGGACAGAAACACACTTAAAGAAAGTGTTAGCCTTACTGGAATAAAATCAAAGAAATTTGGACAAAATATAACCAAATAAATTTCAAAGAAGTCTTAACCTGCCCCTTACCAGCCAAGCTGGAATACAGCACGTACATCGCAATATTAGGGAGCTGATTTCGAACCCCAATTATAAACATGTTACTTGGGAAAGAACTCAGGAATTCGTTCCTTAATAAGAACAACCAAACTAGTATAAGCTTAAAGTTTTAGTCTCAGAACTCAATCTTGAAGCCCATAGTAACAGTTAAGAATTGAATCCAATTATAAAACAAATAATTGATTTATCTTAGAACAAAAGAAATATGGATTTTCATTTTTTTTTTTTTTAAAAAAACACAAAATTCTTCTAGCTAAAATAGCTAAAGACATAGATTAACCCTCATTTGCGAATATATTCAATAAAATGAAGACACAAATGAAATCATTAGCATGATAGTCCAGTTTAAAGGACCAGTCAAAACAGAGGACTTGCAAAATGCAAAACAACAAGACAAAATGCAACAGCACCTAGTCTAGTAAATGTTGTCCCTTTAACAATGCTAAAATAAATCATAATCTGATACTTGATCTTAAAGTAAACAGAAAAAATGAAGCAATTGCAATATCACAGGACCAAGAAAAGTACCTGAAACTAAATAATTTTCCATAAATAAGATACAACTATATAAAGGAAAATAAATATTATTTTGCTATAGAAACAATAGCATAATTAGTAGGAGTAGAGATAGCCCCAATAAATTGGAGAACCCTCCAAATTGAATTTAACTGCTGGCAAAGAATATAGTTTAAAACCTTGAAGAAGGAATAAAAAAGAATTCTCAGCCTATTCCATTCCCTAGTATGGGGAATCGGAAAGAAAACCTCTGAAATCACAGAAGAAAAAAAGGCAGAAATAGTGTCAGCTAGTCTTAAAGAACTAGTTACCTTAATATCCAAAATAATCAACACCTCTTCAACAAAGAACAAATGTACTTTAATAAAAAAGTAGATTTGTTAGTGTCAATATCTGATGAAGAGAATTTCTGAAAGAGAAAAAAATCATCATCAGAGAAGGATAAATCAGTATGTTGTTGGTCATTTGAAACTTCAATAATTAAAAAAGAAGTGAAAAAAGACCTAAAAATTGTATTAGAAGGCACAAAGTCAGACAAAGCCTTAATCAGAAAAAATATTTCTTATAAATCTTCTAAACATTTCTTGTACTTAAGAATGGAAATGTATAAAGCATAAATACTAATGGAATCTGCATGTAAAAGTATATCATAATAACTTATTACAAACCATAGCTAAAGATAAACATTTATAACATTTAAAATAAATGAACTTAGCTTTGGTAGAACTGAAACTCAGTTAAGCATTTTTCCAGAAGTGGCTTCTGACTCAGGGTTACTCGCAGACATCTTGCAATATGTAATAGAAAAAACAACATATAAAGCAAAATTGATCAAATTCCTTAAATGACAGTTTCAGGAATGGGAAAAAATGCTAGTGAACAAGCTTCTAGCAACCAGAAGCAATAATTAATGAGACTTAAATAATGTGGAGACAATAGTGACGCCCATATTTTTTAGCGCCAAAAAAGACACCCACATTATTTGGCGCCTAAATGCTTTTGGCGCCAAAAATGACGCCACATCCGGAACGCCGATACTTTTGGCGCAAAAAAAGTCAAAAAAATGACGCAACTTCCGGCAACACGTATGACGCCGGAAACAGAAAAAAAAATTTGCGCCAAAAAAGTCCGCGCCAAGAATGACGCAATAAAATGAAGAATTTTCAGCCCCCGCGAGCCTAATAGCCCACAGGGAAAAAGTCAAATTTTAAGGTAAGAAAAAAATGATTAATTCATATGCATTATCCCAAATATGAAACCGACTGTCTGAAATAAGGAACGTTGAACATCCTGAGTCAAGGCAAATAAATGTTTGAACACATATATTTAGAACTTTTATATAAAAGTGCCCAACCATAGCTTAGAGTGTCACAGAAAATAAGACTTACTTACCCCAGGACACTCATCTACAAGTAGTAGAAAGCCAAACCAGTACTGAAACGAGAATCAGTAGAGGTAATGGTATATATAAGAGTATATCGTCGATCTGAAAAGGGAGGTAAGAGATGAATCTCTACGACCGATAACAGAGAACCTATGAAATAGACCCCGTAGAAGGAGATCATTGAATTCAAACAGGCAATACTCTCCTCACATCCCTCTGACATTCACTGCACGCTGAGAGGAAAACCGGGCTCCAACCTGCTGCGGAGCGCATATCAACGTAGAATCTAGCACAAACTTACTTCACCACCTCCATAGGAGGCAAAGTTTGTAAAACTGATTTGTGGGTGTGGTGAGGGGTGTATTTATAGGCATTTGAGGTTTGGGAAACTTTGCCCCTCCTGGTAGGAATGTATATCCCATACGTCACTAGCTCATGGACTCTTGCTAATTACATGAAAGAAAAGAACTTTCCAAGACAACAACTTAATGTCAATTTCATGCATAGGCTCAAATGGAGCCCGTTGCAAAACTTTAAGAACTAGATTCAGAATCCAAGGGGGAGTTGAATATCTGAACACAGGTCTAATCTTAATCAGAGCCTTAACAAAAGACTGAACATCTGGAAGCTCAGAGAGCCTGCAGTAAAACAGACAAGGCCGAAATCTGTCCCCTCAGAGAACTGGCCGGAAGACCCTTCTCCAGACCATCCTGGAGAAACAACAGAATCCTGGCAACCTTAACTTTATGCCAAGGAAAACCACGCTCTTCACACCAGAATAAGTAGGTTCTCCATACCTTATAATAGATGCGACGAGTAACCGGCTTACGAGCTTGAATGAGAGTACCAATAACTCTCTCAGAAAAACCTCTCTTGGCAAGGACTAAGCGTTCAATCTCCACACAGTCAGCCTCAGAGAATCTAGATTTTGATGAACAAAAGGACCTTGCTCCAGTAGATTTCTGCGACAAGGTAACTTCCATGAAGGAGAAGATGACATCCTCACTAGATCCGCGAACCAAGTTCTTCACGGCCACGATGGAGCAATCAGTATTACTGACGCCTGCTCCTGCTTGATGCGGGCCACTACCGGGAGGAAGGAGAGGTAAAAGCAGAAACAGGTAGATCAGATTGAACCGCCAAGGCACCACTAATGCATTTATTAGCTCCACCTGAGGATCCCTGGACCTCGACCCATATCTGGGTAGTTTGGTATTGAGACGAGACGCCATGAGATCTATCTCTGGCGTCCCCCACATGTAGCATATCTCCGCAAACACTTCGGGATGGAGAGACCATTCCCCCGGATGAAAGGATTGCCTGCTGAGAAAATCCGCTTCCCAGTTGTCCACACCCAGAATGTGGATCGCTGACGGTGAACAGCTGTGGGCCTCTGCCTACTCAGAATCCGAGATACTTCCCTCATGGCTAGGGAGCTTTTGGTTGATATAAGCCACCAAGGTTATATTGTCTGATTGGAATCAGATAAACCGGGACGAACCCAGAAGAGACCAAGCCTTCAAAGCATTGTAGATTGCACGAAGTTCCAGAATGTTGATCGGGAGGGGGCGTTCCTCCTGAGACCACAGGCCCTGTGCCTTCTTGGCACCCCAAACAGCTCCCCATCCTGAGAGGCTTGCGGCCGTAGTCAGAATCTTCCAGGATGGTCGTAGAAAGGATGTCCCTCGGGACAGATCATCTGGGCAGAGCCACCAAGAGAGCGATTCTCTTAATCAGCTGTGATGATCGCCGTTCCACTGTCTCTGCATGCACAGCTGTAACGGTCTAAGACGGAACCTGGCAAAGGGAATTATGTCCATGCTGACACGAGACCAATTACCTCCATACACTGAGCCACAGATGGCCTTAAGTAGGTCTGGAGGGCAAGACATGCAAAGGTAGCTTGCACCATCGGTTAGAAATATCCTCATGGATATTGAATCTATTATAGTACCCAGGAATTCTACCCTGGTGCTTGGAATAAGAGAACTCTTCTCTAAGTTTATCTTCCAACCATGTAATCGAAGAAGTGAGAGAAGAGAAAACGAATGGTCCACCGCTAGACGAAAAGGTTGGTGCTTGAACCAGAATGTTGTCCAAGTACGGAGCTTCTGCTACACCTTGGGTTCTGGCGATGACCAGGAGAGCCCCTAGAACCTTTATAAAGATTCTTGGGGCCGTAGCTAGACCAAACGGAAGTGGTCCCTGTGCATTGGATTGTGAAGGTAGGCATCCTTCAGATATATAGTGGTCATGAACTGTCCTTCCGGAACTAGAGGAAGAATGGACCTGATTGTCTCCATCTTGAGCGAGGGGACATTTAGAAACTTGTTTAAGCACTTTAGGTCCAGATTTGGGTGGAAAGTTCCCTCCTTCTTTGGGACAACAAACCGGTTTGAGTAGTATCCCAAACCTCTTTCTGCGATAGGAACCGGGACAATGGCCCCTAAGGAGGACAGATCCTGCATGCACCACAGAAATGCTTCCCTCTTTTCTGGTTTTAAAGACAGGCTTGAGAGGAGAAATCTGCCCTTGGGTGGATGAGATTTGAAACCTATCTTGTAACTCAGAGCTATGACTTACAGATCCTGCACGTCCCTGGACCAAGCATCTGAAAACAGCGACAGTCTGCCCCCTACACGATCCAGCTCTAGATTGGGGGCGCCCCTTCAAGCTGACTTGTTCTCGGCGGGCTTCTTGTTCTGCTTGGATTTATTCCAGGATTGAGCCGGCTTCCAAGTGCTCTTGGTTTGCTCGGGCTTAGGAGGAGGACTGCTGACTGCAGAATGAAAATTAGATCCTTGTCCCTTAGATTTGCTCTTTTTATCCTGCGGTAGGAAGGCACCCGGGCCCCCTGTAACCGTGGAAATAATGGAGTCCAGGCCTGAACCAAATAAAATCTTTCCATTAAGGAGGCGGAGCCTACAGCTGTTGCGGAAGGTCATGTTTTAGAGGAGCTCCCGATTCTCACTAGGTTTTGCAGAGTATTATTCCCCAAAATTGAATTTTACCAGCAGAATTTTGAACTACATGCTCTTGAGAGGCCCTGGGAGAGCTTGTGGAAATCTTGCAAAGATGACTCTTCCTATGCTCTTCAGCTAAGCAATGTGGAGACAGACCACGTGGCCTGTGCCAGGCCTCTGTACTCCCCCCCCCCCCCCCGGATTTGAGTGATCCTGGGTTATAAGCAGTGAAGAGTGCTGCTCTACTTTTACTATACCGTAATCTGATGTTTCTACAATGGAGATCTACAACACGTATATCTAAGATGGAACTCAGCGACAAAAACCTCTTGGAAATAATCAGTAACCTTTTTGACAAGCATTTCTCCCGACTTGAGAGGGATTTGGCCGCAGCATGGGGAATTGACAACGTCCAACAGACATATCTGGCTACAGCTAAGTACCTAACAGAGTCCCTGCAATTGACATGGGGGAGAGTTAGTGAACCTGAGACTCCGGAAGCCATGTGTTTCACTGAGGCAGACAAGTTGCCCCTGCGGGAAGATATAAGCCTTATCGAACCTGCAATGTGGAGACACTTACAAAAAATAAAGCACACAGCGATACTGTTACCGGTAAAAGAAAAGAGTACAGGAGCGCCGGATGCCGGTGTCAGCTATGCTGTGATTGTAAGCAGAGTCTCTACAGAGAGAAAAGCAGCAGAAGCGGGCTCTCTGGATCCCACTACTAAAATGGCATCCACTCCTAGCCTGAGTAAAGTAACGGACTGCCACTACACCCTTCGAGTCCTACACTGGGATAGTACGCGCCTCAGACCAACACATATGAGATGCCCCTCTGGTTTGACACTTCCACTGTTTGGTCAGTCTTTGGAGCCTGTGATAGGAAGATTTGCAGGCAGTTCAGACTGGTCTTTTGATCCTGGGGGCTTATCTGAACTATGACCTGTATATAGCACTTGAGAACATTGCTATGCTCCTACAGGGATTCGGACATAGAACTTATGATGAACTGTGGCTACCGAGAGGACACAAACAATGGGGTCTTTGCAGGTTGTTGCTTGGGTTTGGTACAGCAAACGCTTTGTTTTTTCTTTAACAGCATAAAACTAAATGCACTCTGGGTATTAGTTAAATATTTATGTTTATATTTTATGGTGTACTGTATTCCCCATGCTTTCTTCTAGGGCACTTCCCATACTATTTGCAATGATCATAAGCAAGGGCACAATAGGTTTTTGTAATGATTAGCACAAACCTATCAAGCCATTAATCCCCTGGTTTGCGTCCATCCCGCAAATAAATAGCAATTGTGACCCAAACATGGAAAGGACTGAAGGCTAACTCATAATGCTTATTTCTTAAAACGTCAGCTAGCTAGCCTGATGTAGTCTGCAATGTTATTTGTTTCGATATTTAGATATTAAGTTCCCCTAGCATAACCCGACACTAACATAGCTATCTGACTAGCGATCAGGACCCTTAACCAGACCTCAATACTGTCAATGTTTTAGTCTAGAGGTAAAGGTGAATAGGAGTGTGCTAGGGATAAGATACTAAACACCTCTTTAAAAGACACTATGCCTACAATGTGTCAGAGTATCTTCTTCTTGATAAAGCGCATAGGAGGGCGAAACGTGTCGCTTGTTTATGTGACTTGGCAGCAATATAATACCCATTATCATCATCAACATTATTGCTATCTAACCCGGGTTAATCTTTAGCAATTTCTTCTGCAAACTTGATTGTATTATATAGTGTGGAGGAATTTGGATACCGCACTATATCTCTAGCCCAAGTGTAAAACACAGGGTTGAAGGAATAAACATTACTTACTGTTTTGAATCCCTTAACAGTGCCTCAACTGAAGATCAACGGACGAGACGTGACGTCAGACGCCGTCCAAACACGTGTGTATGGTTGTGTTCACAGCTCGGGAGAGCGGCTGCAGTTTCTCCAGCGGTCCACGCTTTGACCGAAGAACATCACGCCAAAAGTGTGGTAAAGTACAGTTATCTAATACACACCAGGAGTATTACATACATTAATGTTTTGTATGGGAATTATATAAACGATCATCTGTATATTATCTATACGATTTGTGAGTTGGGATATCCCTCAAACACTCTGCGCAGGTTTCACTTTATTTTCGTTAACCTGATAACTGAACTTTTTTGTCACGAACAGACAAACTCATATAAGCCACATTTCATATTTTACTTTTGATCTAAGCTTTCCGCCATGGACAATGTCCTTTTAACACTGTGTGCATTAGATTTGGGTATAGATCGTATATAATAATAGCTAAAAATCAGTTTTGTCTCAAGCCAAATTATATCTTATCTGTGCAATATATGTTTTTAACTATTTTTTAGACATTATTACTATGTTATAGGGAGACGTCCCTTTTAGGTTATATATTTATTGTTTTTAATAAGTGATTTGTTTGTTGATAACAATTGGTGTTTGATACTTTTGGCCTCTGGTGCCCTCTTTATCTGTAAGCCCATAAAGCTTAACATTTGTCTATGCTTTAGTCTACTCAGGTTAAGCCTTAGGGTGGTTATGAGAATGTCTCTTAGTATGACAAATTGTAGTTAATCTAATTTACATAAGCTGTAGACAGACATAATGTTATACAACTAGGTATGGGAGAACCACATGTAGTCTCAGTTGGGAGTTAAGAGCTTTTTGCAATTTAATATTAATATCCACCCATATGCATATTTAGACATAGATCTCCCTCAGTTTAGCCTGCCTCTACCATAGCTATCTTGCTCTCAGCTAGGACCCTTCACCGGACCTAATGCTACCTATATTATAGTCTGATTGGGTCCAGTTTCTGTACAGCTATGGTCTAGACTCCCAGCTATTACTAAGACAAACCGTTTTTAACCCAAATTACACATGATGTAAGTAGACATGGTGGTATATAACTTGGTATGGAAGAACTTCATCTGATCCAGGAGTGGCTGGTATGACTCAGGTGGGAGAAACCGTGCTCTAGTTTCTATTTCAATCCTACATAAAATTTTCTAAAATGCAGAAACCTGAGGTTTACCAATGGGACATGAGAGATCTCCAATTTTCATTACTCCTTTTTCTATATATACTCGCTTGATCTGACGAGTTTGTTTCCAATCTCCACGGTTCAATTGTTTATATGTAATTTCCTTCCATTAATGTTATAAAATTTCATGCAACTTTCTTGTAAGGGTCCAAAGGCGGCTCTATATTATATTTTCAGATATCCACCACTCTCAATTTTTCTCCTATATTAAGTTGATAGCCCAAGAGTGACTTTAGCATACCAGAGGAGGTGTAATAAATTAAATAATAGAGGTTTGAAATGCTATGGGTCACTAATATTAATTTTATTTGATTATATTCGTCTCAGATAAGGTATTATCAGACGGTACCACAAATGTTTATGTAACTAATATTTCTGTATATTCCTTTATTTTGGTAGCAAGAGATATGTACATTTCTGTAATGTGGTCAATTCTGTATCTAGACCCTGTGTTTAATCTTATTGTAAACCTCAATAAAATAAAATAATAAAAAAAATGTTTCCCCTTAAAGGGGAGAGTAGTCTAGACTTAGAAGTCATGTCCGCAGAACAGGACTTCAGCCAGAGCGCCCGACGTGGCTGCACTGAGAAAACAGAGGTTTTAGTATTCAGGTGAATAATCTGCATGTTTGCATCACAGATGAAAGAACTGACAATTATCAAATCCTTAATTCTTTTTTGGATAACATCAAGGGGACCATCCACCTCGATCAAATCCGCTAAGGAGTCGCATCAGTAGGCCACAGCTCCAGCAACCGAGGCAACAGCCACTGCCGGTTGAAATATCCTGTATGCTGAAACATTTTTCTGAGAAAAGTTTCCATCTTCTTATCCATGGGCTCTCTGAAAGACGAACTATCCTCCAGAGGGATAGTAGTACGCTTAGTTAATGTGGAGATAGCGCCATCCACCTTAGGGACGGAACCCAACAACTCCAGCTGAGAGTCTGGGACTGGGAATAATTTTTTAAAAGGCAGACGAAGGGGAAAAGGAAGATCCCATTCGTTCTTAATAATGTTCGCCATTTTTACAGGTACAGGAAAAGTTAGCGTCGCTACCCTGTCCTCGTACACTCTGTCTAATTTAGGGATCAAAGGTTCATCAGGCAATTTAGCCTCTGGAACCTCTAATGTCGACAGAACCTCCTTTAGAAGAAAACATAAGTGTTCAATTTTAAATCTAAAGGCTGGCTCCTCAGCAGCCGCAGGCTTAAAGGTAGAAGACTCCGATCCAGAAATTTCACCCTCTGAAGACTCAGAGTGTGACCCATCCTGGGACACTTGAAAGGCAGACAAATCAAGTAAATAACTGGATCTCCACTGGACCGGAGAGCTATGTTTAACCTTTCGCTTGTGCTTAGCAGGGCGAGGTAAAGCACTAAGGGCCTCAGAGATCGCCGTCTTTAACTGCATGGTAAAGTCTGATGGTAAAAGGCTCCCTTTCAGATGGATGATCAGGCGTGCTACGGGAAGCTGCATGTGACAATGGAGATGACTGATGGGTATGCACCTCATGGGACGGCGAGTCCTCCGAGGTGGACGGCTCAGTAGTACTAAAGGGATTAACCTTCTGAGACATAATAACATTGTTGATGCATATAGAACATAGTTGAGAGGGCGGGCACACCAAGGCCTCCTCACAATATAGACAGGTATTACTATTAAGAATAGAGGGAGTACCCTCAAGCATATCAGGATCCTCCATAGCTTGTGCTAACTACAGTAGGATACAAATAAATGAACTTTTTATTTCTCACAAAAACGGCACCTTTATACTCTCATGACTGGGGCACTCACCACCTCCTAGACCTAGGCAACCAGCGAAGAAGCGACTTCTCCGACAGCTAGCTCGGTCAGGAAAGAGAAAACAAAAAAGTGTGACCATCACCACACCCGGTCACGTGGTGCGCAATGCAGGACTGCCCCTACGATGAGAAAAAGTGTGCCAAGCTACAAGCTGCGCAACATTCAAAGTGAAAGTAAACACCTGTATGTTCTGTTACCACATACCAACAGACTATGAGCCCAAAAATAAATCTCACACATAAAGCAGCATAAAATCAAAGAAACACATTTGATTAATCCCCACTGTTCAATAACCTCCCTCAGGAGATATTAACCCATGATTCTATAAAGATAAAAGGAGTCACACTGTGATCCTGTCTTCAGCAATTTCAACAAAAGTAAAAATTAAAACGATCCATGCTGTGGAACAGAAACACAGCCTCTCAAGTGTGACAGTCTTGTAGCATCGCTCCTGGCATGGACTTGAGTGAAGAAAGCAGAAAGTGAAACTCGTCAACACTGGTTGCTTAAAGAGCTGTTAGCAGGCAGTCTGGATGGGTTCGCAGAAAGACTCTCCCTGCATCTCCAGACCCTAACTTTTGTCAATGCTCTCACTGAGAGGCTGACAAGACTATTTAAAACTCCAGTTCAATATCGAAAGGCATATAATCCCTCCTGAGGAACAACTCCAAAATCTTCTGACACTTCTCTGCCATCCTCCTGTGACGAAAGGCAAAGAAGGACTGGGGGATGGGGGAAGTGGGAGAGGTATTTAAGCCTTTGGCTGGAGTGTCTTTGCTTCCTCCTGGTGGCCAGGTTCAGTATTTCCCAACAGTAAAGAATGAAGCCGTGGACTCTACTTGTAATAAGAAGGAAAGAGAGGATTCATTGCTACAAGGTACACACAAAAACAGCATGAATCAATAGGGAGGAAACCTAATTTATGTAAGAACTTACCTGATAAATTAATTTCTTTGATATTGTCAAGAGTCCATGAGCTAATAAAGTATGGGATTTACAATCCTACCCGGAGGGGCAAAGTTTCACAAACCTCAAAATACCTATAAATACACCTCCCACCACACCCACAACTCAGTTTAATGAATAGCCAAGTAGTGAGGTGATACAATAAGGAGTAAAGAATCATAAAAAAGAGAAACTGGAAATAAAATTGTGCTTTTATACGAAAATCATAACCATCATAAGAAAAGGGTGGGCCTCATGGACTCTTGCCAATATGAAATAAATTCATTTATCAGGTAAGTTCTTACATAAATTATGCTTTCTTTCATGTAATTGGCAAGAGTCCATGAGCTAGTGACGTAAGGGAAGCAAATACATCAAAATGGTAAAATTTAGTAAATGTATGCAAAGAAGACCAAGTTGCTACTTTGCAAATCTGATCAACCGAAGCTTCATTCTTAAAAGCCCAAGAAGTGGCGACTAATCTAGTAAAATGAGCTGTAATTCTCTGAGGCGGAGACTGTCCCGCCTCCAAATAAGCCTTGTGAATCGAAAGCTTTAAAAAAAAAAAGATTTTACAAAGATGCCAAAGAAATGGCAGAGGCTTTCTGACCTTTCCTAGGACCAGAAAAAACAACAAATAGACTAGAAGTCTTCCTGAAATCTTTAGTAGCGTCAACATAATATTTCAAAGCTCTTACAACATCCAAAGAATGTAAAGATCTTTCAAGAGTATTCTTAGGATTAAGACACAAGGAAGGAACAACAATTTCCCTACTAATGTTGTTAGAATTCACAACCTTAGGAAGAAATTTAAACAAAGTCCGTAAAACAGCCTTATCCTGATGGAAAATCAGAAAAGGAGACTCACAAGAGAGAGCAGACAATTCGGAAACTCTTCTAGCTGAAGAGATACCCAAAAGGAACAATACTTTCCAAGAAAGTAATTTGATATCAATAGAATTCATAGGCTCAAACAGAGGAGCCTGCAAAGCCTTTAAAACCAAATTAAGACTCTAAGGAAGAGAAATTGATTTAATAACAGACTTGATACGAACCAAAGTCTGAACAAAACAGTGAATGTCAGGAAGATTAGCAATCTTTCTATGAAATAAAACAGAAAGAGCAGAGATTTGTCCCTTCAAAGTACTTGCAGACAAACCTTTTATCCAAACCATCCTGAAGAAACTGTAGAATTCTAGGAATTCTAAAAGAATGCCAAGAGAATTTATGAGAAGAACACCATGAAATATAGGTTTTCCAAACCCGATAATAAATTTTCCTTGAAACAGACTTACGAGCCTGTAGCAATGTATTAATCACTGAGTCAGAGAAACCTCTATGACTAAGCACTAAGCGTTCAATTTCCATACCTTCAAATTTAGCGATCTGAGATCCTGATGGAAAAATGGCCCTTGAGACAGAAGGTCTGGTCTTAACGGAAGTGGCCAAGGTTGGCAACTTGACATCCGGACAAGATCCCCAAACCAAAATCTGTGTGGCCATGCTAGTGCTAACAGAAACACATGCGATTGTTCCATTATGATCTTGGAAGAAGAACTATAGGAGGAAAGATGTAAGCAGGTTGGTAAAACCAAGGAACTGCTAACACATCCATCTCCGCCTGAGGATCCCTGGACCTGGAAAGGTACCTGGGAAGCTTCTTGTTTAGATGGGAAGCCATCAGATCTATTTGGGAGAGACCCCACATCTGTACAATCTGACAAAATACATCTGGATGGAGAGACCACTCCCCTGGATGTAAAGTCTGACGGCTGAGATAATCTGCTTCCCAATTGTCTACACCTGGGATATGTATCACAGAAATTAGACAGGAGTTAAATTCTCCCCAAGAAAGTATTCAAGATACTTCTTTCATCGCTAAAGGACTGCGAGTCCCACCCCGATGATTGACATATGCCACAGTTGTGATATTGTCTGTCTGAAAATGAATGAATGATTCTCTCTTTAATAGAGGCCAAGCCTGAAAAGCCCTGAAAATAGCACGGAGTTCTAAAATATTGATTGGTAACCTCGCCTCTTGAGGATTCCAAACCCCTTGTGCTGTCAGAGACCCCCCAGACAGCTCCCCAACCTGTGAGACTTACATCTGTTGAAATCACAGTCCAGAAAGGATGAACAAAGGAGGCCCCTTGAACAATAAGGTGATGGTTTAACCACCAAGTCAGAGAGAGTTGAGTGTTGGGATTTAAGAATATCAATTGTGATATCCGAGTATAATCCCTGCACCATTGATTCAGCATGCAAAGCTGCAGAGGTCTCATATAAAAACGAGCAAAGGGGATCGCATCCGATGCTGCAGTCATGAGACCTAAAACTTCCATGCACATAAACACTGAAGGGAATGATCGAGACTGAAGGTTTTGACAGGCAGAAACCAATTTCATTCGTCTTTTCGGACACTGAATCTATCTGGAAACCTAAAAAAGATGACCCTTGTCTGAGGAATGAAGAACTTCTTTGGTAAATTGATCCTCCAACAATGTCTTTGAAGAAACAACAAAAGTTGATTTGTGTGAGATTCTGCTAAATGAAAAGATTGAGCCAGTACCAAGATATCGTCCAAATAAGGAAACACCACAATACCCTGCTCTCTGATTACAGAAAGAAGGGCACCGAGAACCTTCAAAAAGATACTTGGAGCTGTCGCTAGGCCAAATGGAAGAGTGACAAATTGGTAATGCTTGCCTAGAAAAGAGAATCTCAGAAACGTATAGTGGTCTGGATAAATCGGAATGTGAAGATATGCATCCTTTAAGTCTATTGTGGACATGTAATGGACCTTGCTGAACAAAAGGCAGAATAGTCCTTAAAGTCCCCATCTTGAAAGCTGGGACCCTTACAAAGTGATTCAAAAACTTCAGATCCAGAACTGGTCTGAAAGAATTTTCCTTCTTCGGGACAATGAATAGATTTGAATAAAAACCCAGACCCTGTTCCAGAAGTGGAACTGGTACAATTACCCCTGAAAGCTCAAGATCTGAAACACATTTCAGAAAGGCCTGAGCTTTCACAGGATTTGTTGGAACGTGAGAGAGAAAAACCTTACAGGGGGTCTTATTCTGAAACCTATTCGATACCCTTGAGAGACAATATTCTTAATCCAATTATTCTGAACGGAACCTGCTCAAACGTCTTGAAATAATTTCAAACTACCAGTAGAACTGGATTGAGGGCCGCACCTTCATGCAGTTTTGGGGGCTGGCTTTGGCTTCTTAAAAGGCCTGAATTTATTTCAACTCAAAGATGGCTTCCAATTGGAGCCAGAGTCCTTAGGGGAAGAAGTGGTTTTCTGTTCTCTATTCTGACAAAAGGAACGAAACCAATTAGAAGCTCTAGCTTCACCCTTAGATTTTTTATCTTGGGGCAAAAAAACTCCCCCCCAGTAATAGTGGAAATAATAGAATCCAACTGAGAACCAAACAAATTATTACCCTGGAATGATAGAGATTGTAACATTGATTTAGATACCATGTCAGCATTCCATGATTTGAACCATAAAGCTCTTCTAGCTAAAATAGCCAAAGACATATTTTTAACATCAATCTTGATGATATCAAAAATAATTATCACAGAAAAAATGATTAGCATATTGAAGCAAACTAACAATGCTAGACAAATCAGAATCTTTTTCCCGTTGTGCTAAGCTATCCAACCAAAAAGTCGATGCAGCCGCAACATCAGCCATAGAAATGGCAGGCCTGAGAATATAGCCAGAATGTAAATAAGCTTTCCTTAGATAAGATTCAATTTTCCTATCTAAAGAATCCTTAAAAGAAGTACTCTCTTACATAGGAATAGTAGTATGCTTGGCAAGAGTAGAAATAGCCCCATCAACCTTAGGTACTTTTCCCCAAAACTCTAAATTAGCCACTGGTAAAGGGTACAACCTTTTAAACCTAGAAGAAGGAACAAAAGAAGTACCAGGCTTAGACTATTCCTTAGCAATCACATCAGAAATAGGACCAGGAACAACCTCAGGAGTAATCACAGGAGGATTATAAACAGAATTTAAACGTTTACTGGATTTTTTATCAAGAGGACCAGACTCCTCAATATCCAAAGTAACCAATACTTCTTTCAACAAAGAACGAATATACTCAATCTTAAAAAGATAAGTTGATTTATCAATGTCAATATCTGAAGCAGAATCTTCTGAGTCAGAGAGATCCTCATCAGAAGTGGATATATCAGTATGTTGTTGGTCATTAAAAAATTCATCAGTTTTATGAGAAGTTTTAAAAGACCTTTTTACGTTTATTAGAAGGTGGAATAGCAAACATAGCTTTCTGTATCGCATCAGAAATATAATTTTTCATATCAACAGGGATATCATGTACATTAGATTTTGAAGGAACAACAGATACTGTACTAGTACTAATAGAAACATTTTCGGCATGCAAAAGCTTATCATGACAACTGTTACATACTACAGCCGGAAATATAATTTCTGCTAGTTTACAACAGATACACTTAGCTTTGGTAGAACTGTGTTCAGGGAGCATGGTTAATACAGCAGCTTCTGAGACAGGATCAGATTGAGACATCTTGTTATATGTAAAAGAAAAAATATAATTTAAACAAAAATATCTTATTTCCTCATATAGCAGTTTCAGAAATAGGAAAAATTGCAAATGCTAACATAGGCAAAAAACAAATAGCATAGCCCTCTGAGCATAAAGAAGGCAAGGAGCATATAGGAAGTGGGGTAAAATAAAACCAACATTTTTTGGCACCAAGTATGACGCATATTGCAAAAGGAAGTATATAAATGTTTTGGCGCCAACAAACATCCAGAAATGACACAAGTTGCGTCATAACAGACACAACTTTGCGCCAAACAACCTGGCGTCAACTATGGCGCAGAAAATGATGAACTTGTGTCTTCATAAACGCACATTCGCGCCAAAAAATTATTGCGCCAAGAATGACGCAATAAATAATAGCATTTTGCGCCCTCGCGAGCATAGATTTGCCCGCGATTTTTTAAGGAAAAACAGTCAAATAGGAAAAAAAAGACTAAATCCCAGGTAAAAAAATATTTAAAAAATAATTTCCTAAAACATGATTCCCATACTGAAACTGCTAGACTGCAAAGGGAAATATACATAGACCTGACTCATGGCAAATATAAGTAAAATACATATATTTAAAACATTATATTAATACATAAAGCGCCAAACCATAGCTGAGAGTGCCTTAAACAATGATACATACTTGCCGAAAGACACCCATCCATATATAGCAGATAGCCAAACCAGTACTAAAAACTATCAGCAGATGTAATGGTATAAGAGTATATCGTCGATCTGAAAAGGGAGGTAGGAGATGAATCCCTATGACAAGATTTCCCGTGAGTGAAACCATAAAAATCAATAGGCGATACTCTCTTCCCATCCCTCTGACAAACACTGTACTTTGAGAGGAATTGGGCTTCAGAATGCTTAGAAGCGCTTATCATAGAAGAAAGCATAAAAATCAAGCACAAACTTACTTCACCACCTCCATAGGAGGCAAAGTTTGTAAAACTATGTTGTGAGTGTGGTTCGAGGTGTATTTATAGGCATTTTGGAGGTTTGGGAAACTTTGCCCCTCCTGGTAGGATTGTATATCCCATACGTCACTAGCTCATGGACTCCTGCCAATTACATGAAAGAAAAGACTTTGTGGCACCAATAAGACAAGGAAAATGCCCATTCATGGACAGGCCTGAAGAACCATATGAATTGAGAACTTGTAACTATTTGGTAAAATCAATAACAATGGGGCTTAAAAAGGGATGTAGTATACAATGCAGCTGCCCAAGAGTGGCCCTCCATGACACATAATACTTACAAGCTACTGGCAGTGAAAATTATAATGAGAATGACAATCCTCATGAAGAGTAAGTTGCATAATGTTTGGAAACAAAAAGGCCATAAGGATAATTTAACAATTTCCTTCTCAGATGTCCACTCGGGCACTACAGGTCAGAGAGGGAAAATATATGGACTCCCCCCCCCCCCCCCAACAAAAAATAAATAAATCTTCAACATGTAATGTAGAACTGGGAGATCATGCCATTTAGGGTTGACAGAATCAACTCTGCATGTTGTCTGACTGGGTAAGGACATAGTGACTAATAAGAGACTCATGTAGTAATAGCTTATTGTTTTAAGCTCTAGTACACGGACATGAGACATCTCTACTTGAAACCTCACTCTTAAACTAAGCAGTCTTCAGAGTGCTCACCAACCAGAAATGTGGCAATATAATATTTGTGTAGGCATAGCAAGATGCCCAATCTCAGCCATACAGCTTTACACCGATATTTGAGAGAACACTGGATCGTGATAGGAAAAACAATTAGTAGTGACAGATCTCTAAAAAATACTCTCCCCATTGTTGGAGGAGACAGAAATATAAAGGGCATAAATAAGTGTCACAATATGTTCAATCACCATAAAATGTATATTTTGTATATACTGAACAAGAAAGAAACATCTGGTCAGAGTGATAGGTGGTCAGAGATATAGACCTGAGCATGGCTGATGAGCATGTAAACTGTGCCACAGAGGTAGTAAAGCCAAATGAATTGTCCAGAGATTTTGAAGAGAATGCAAATGATGAAGTTTGAGTCCACTGTGGAAGAAAGAAGAGACCTGGGGTATAGCAAAAAGCAGTTACCTAACTCTTAAATTTGTTTCTTGAAGGATGCACACTAAATGACGAAGTACCAACGTGTAAAATGTGTAAGGAAAGAAAATTGGAACCATAGGAAAAAGACAGCGTAAAGCAAACCCTCTGTGGGTAACAATGTGTGATACAGATACTTGTTCACCAGAAAAAAATAATTGGGTACATTTATACATAGGGAACAGAAAGTCAAAGTGACTGAAGAACAGCTTCAGCAGAGAAAGCAAAGCAGATGAAAGAAAAAAAAAAATAACAGGACTGTACTATGTTGAGCACCAGCCCAGGAACAGTTTAAGAGAGAAAAGAACATAAAGGGAATGCCCTCTAGTTACTAAAAATGGAACAAGCATTGTATAATTAATATGAACATTTAAGGGGATTATAAAAACAGTAACAAAATAACAAATTATGCTTACCTGATAATTTTCTTTTCTTCTGATGGAAAGAGTGCACAGCTCCAAATACCAAATAAGAACCTGGCCACCAGGAGGAGGCAAAGACAACCCAGCCAAAGACTTAAATACTCCTCCCACTTCCCTCATCCCCAGTCATTCTGCTGAGGAACAAGGAACAGTAGAAGAAATATCAGGGTGAAAGGTGCCAAAAGAATATAAGGACGCCCCGGATAAAATTACGGGTGGGGAGCTGTGGACTCTTTCCATCAGAAGAAAAGGAAATTATTAGGTAAGCATACTTTATGTTTTTCTTCTTAAATGGAAAGAGTCCACAGCTGCATTCATTACTTTTGGGAAGACAATACCCAAGCTATAGAGGACACTGAATGCCAAGACTGGACGGTACAATAGGTGGCCCATACTGAGGGCACCAGGCCTGAACCTCTACCCAATAAACAACCCTGCTTCGTCTGAAGCCGAGAAAATTTTTAAGAGGAAAGCCCCAATGACACTGACTCGCAGTTAGTCCAGACGCCAAACCAGAGACCGCAAACGGACTCGACTGAGCCAACAGTCCTTCAGGAGACACCGTCCGAAACCCCTAAGGGAACAAGGCAAAGGAGAACCAAGGAAACCGAACGGTCCCCAAATACAAAAAGAACACCTCCACGAGTGAGCCCAGCTCACAGAGACCCAAAGGGGCCCAAACAGGGAAAGGAGGTAACGCCTATACCAAGCAAAACCTGGGATAAGACCGGGCACAGAGACAGAAAAGACGTCTCCCCAATATCCTGCAAGCACGGAATGCAACTGAAGAGGCAAAGTCCTCCCAGCGTCTGGCCATAGAATACCAAAGTATGCGACCATGAAAAAGTGTGTAATGCACCCAGGTGAAAAAAAACCAAGTTTGAGAACACAGAGTCTATAACAGGACGACACAGAGGGTACTTGCGAGGAAGAAGAAGCAGTCAAGAAAGAAACAGACTGCAAAAGCAACCCCCAGACAGAGGGCACGTTCCAGGCAACCTAAGTCGCCGGACCTACACACAGGTTCCTGAAAAGGGGAACACAAAACCTCAATCGAGGCCACGCGAGAAGGAAAGTATACCCTCAGAACCCAAGGAAGAGTAAACACTCTTCTGAAATCAATGGAGCAAGTTGAAAGGAAAATCTATACCCTAGCAGACTAAGCTAACAGGATAGACTCAACAAAACTCACACACCCAGAGGAGACTGCGCCGGAACGCAGTTCCATAGACCGCTCGGCCATCCCGACCTGCAGACCCACACTCAGCTGGACCAACCCAGCCTCCAGGATCCAAGATAGGGAAACAAAAGAATCCAAAAACAGGTCAGGAACGAGCGCAAGGATAGCACAGCCATCCCCACAGAGCACAAGTACAACTCGACTCTGAAACAGATAACAAGGCCATAGACCTAAGGATCTATCAAATAAAGGCCCAACAAGTCTGCTTGGAGCCAACAAGACTCCCGGGGGAACCAATCCCACCTTTCTGCCTCCCTTCCAGGAGAAGCCCCAAGCAAGGACTCTATCTCCATAGGGAGGAGAATATCCCCTAAAGAAAAGGGATGATTACCGGCTAATGGGAAGAGAAATTCCCAACACAGATGTCCTAGAAAAGGACCCCCCTACAAGTAGCTTGCCAAGCAGAGGCACAGCCAACCCATTCGCCTGCAGAGCAGGGAATCCACGGGAACACTGGCAAGCTGACCAGGGGAATGCAACCCTAAGGTGCACCAGAAATTGGGACATCCAGCGCCAGCAGCTGGGTATGAACCAACCACCCTTGAGGCTCAAGCCACACGGCTAACCACCAGACGACATGGGCCACTCTGTGGCAAAGAGTAAAAAATACTCAGAAAACCTGGTCAACCATGATCAGGTTAGGTAGATGGAGCAAGGACAGAGCCCAAGTTCCCACTACCGAACACCCCGACGAGCCCTGAGATTCAAGATTCCAAAACCACCCAAGACTGGGTCAGGAAAAAGGCCAAGCGAAGCTTCAGTAACCGGAAGTCTCAGGGAGAAAAACAGGTCCAGGCACCTAATAGTTCAGGAAAACCTTACCCTAGAACTAAACACCCCAACCGGCCAAAAAGCTAGACACATGGGTATGGATGCATATCCAGAGAATCCGGATAGCGAGAAGAACTCGAAAGCTCCAACCAAAGGAAGGAACCACCCCTAGCCAAAGTCCAACGCTCCAAGGAGCAAGGTTAGAAGTCGTATGAAGATACTACTCAGAGCCTCAGGACAACCAAGGGATACCTCGAGGTAAAAAAAAAAAATCCTACTAGCAGGACTAGTCTCCCTAACACCTCCGCACAAGCAGAGGACACAAGGAAGAGAAGGCACGAAGCAGGGAACAACCATCATACGGAAACAAAGATCCCTAAAAGGACCCGGAGGCAATGGAAGAAGACCCAATGGCCTCTTATAACTCAGTCAAGAATAAGAGCTGCATCTAGATATACTAGAAACAGCTTACGCGTACACCTGCAAGGTGTCAAGAGCTGCAACAGGTTTTAAACTGCAAACCTTCCGCATGCTAGACAGCTATCCCGTACAAGCTGTTGGATCAAGACCAAAAGGACAAATCCAGAGGCCTAAAAAATGAAGCCCAAACTGCTCAATAGCGGTAGCAGTAAGGAGCATTAAGCCCTCCCACCCTCCACCACATAGGGGAGGAAACTAAGTTCTGATGAAATCAGATGTCAGAGAGAGTGACGCAGCGGGAAAACTCCCCTGCCCGGTCATCTATGACTGAGGGCTATAAGGACTGAAACAATCCTTCCCACCTCACGGACCCACAGGCCCTCTCGAATGCTTAGTTGAACATGAAAAAACAATGATAACCTGAGCACTTAGCGCTTCTACCGAACCAGCCGAGCAGAACAGTGCCACGTATGTGAACAGCCGCAAAACCTAACAAACCGACAGGACCAGCCTGCACCTAGGGTCCCAACCGGCAAGCTGTGTAAATTCTCCCTCGTAGGGGAATAACAGAAAAGACACTTTAAACAGAGGAATAACATGTCCAACAACTTCTAAAGAAGTAATACAGAGTATCAATCCCAGAAAGTTCCTGAAGGAAACAAAAACAAATAAAAGACATCCCATCGGATATAAATAAAATATAAGGCAACCCGGAGGTTAACGCCCAAAAAGACACAGAACTCCCTGCAGAACCAGCCAAATGGAGCCCTATCACACAAAACTGGGAAAAATCTCAAACAAATGACAATCAGGAGATGACTTCATCCCCACATGTCTAATCAGGTGCACCATTCGAATTATCAGACTGAAAGTCCCCGTATCTGGTAACGATAGGCTCATTCAATAACTGAAAAACATGTTTGAGCAATATGCGAAGGCGCGCAATCCTATAACGGAAGGCACAACACTCAGAGACAGATACCCCCGCAGGGAACTGTAGAGGCCCTCCCCAAGGCGGAACAATAGGGCACGAGCACATTCTCAAATAAATGTCTGGACTCTGCAGAACAACAATCGCCAAAATTATGTGGAAGCGAAAACGTACTGCAACCTCTGAGGGAAACACGCCACCCCGCATGGAGGAACCATAAACTGGGTTACCCGCATGTGCAGAAGTATGATTTGGTAGACAACTCGCCTCTCGGAGGACAGGACCCCAAGAGGCGGATGGCTCAGCAGTCCTTTGATTCCCCGAGCCCGAGGAACCAAGCGCTCTGAAATGGCATATGGAACAAAACTGGTTGACAGGTGTCAACGAGGCCACTCCGGATTCATCACCGGACACAGAATCTGAAATCAAAATTGTCTCAGTATCAGAATCGTCTGTAACTGAATCTGAAATTAACACAGTCTCAGCATCAGAATCCTCCATAACTGGATGGAGGATATTTAAATATGGACTAAAAGTAGTGAAAACTAAATGGCACCCGACACCCCCAATGACCAGACCCCTGCAGACTAGAAAATTTCCTTCGCCACGTCGTCGGGAATGCGGAAATGGAATGGAACGTAGCCACACCCGAACACAAGGTGAACCGTACAGTCCAAACAAGTGCGCCCAACCAAAAGGCTGCATCACTTCCAAAGGCCTCAATGTTCCAACCACGAGCCCAGTAAACATTGCACATAAGCAGGTTGAATCACATTACATGATTATAACCCCCCCCTGTTCATTAATCCCCCTTAGGAGATATTAACCCTTGATTCCAAGATACTAAAAGAGACTCACTGAGACCCTTATGTATAATTAGACCCGCAAGGTGGTAGCCACTCGGGAAACATTCACATTACAGTACATTGCAAATAAAGTAAAATGAAACGATCTTACCGGAATCTACGCCGTGGAACAGGAACACGGCCCTTCAAGTGTGATGGATAGTAGCATAGCCTTCGCCATGGACTTGAGAGAAGAAAGCAGGCAGTGAAGCGAAGTTCGACAACGCAGATTGCTTGAGGAGCTGTTAAAATGAGTTGAGATTGTTTCGCAGAAAGAAACTCCCTGCATCTCTGGACTCTAACTTTCATCCAAGCCCTCACTGAGAGACTGACAGGACTACTTAAAACTCCTGTCCCATGCCGAAGAGTACTACCCTCCATAAAAGACAAAAATTAAAAATTCTGACACTTCTCTGCCTTTCGGACCAGGAGAATGACTGGGGGATGAGGGGAGTGGGAGGAGTATTTAAGCCTTTGGCTGGGTTGTCTTTGCCTCCTCTTGGTGGCCAGGTTCTTATTTCCCAAAAGTAATGAATGCAGCTCTGGACTCTTTCCATTTAAGTAGAAAATGAATAATGTTTCTTTATATGTCTGATTTTTGTGTGGACTGATGTGTCAAATACACTGGGGAAAAACAAAACAGTATAGCAATAATAATTTACTCCACATTATAACCATTGATGTGTATCAAATCTCCAGTTTAAAATAATTGCCAATCCTCAAGAAAGCGCTGTGGCACGAAAACAGTCAGATACTGGAGGGTTGATTCTAAACATTGCTACAAAATGCTGTTTTAATGAAGCTTTGAATACAAGTTTTAACGTTTGCATTTATGACTGGTCTCCCTGATAGCAAATAATTACATACTAAAGCTCAATCAAACTTTCTCGCTAAAAAAACAATGACCACTGTATATTTTATCTTGAGATACAGGAAGGATATTGCTGAGAATAACCTAACATACTGTTTGAAGGTGTGGATTGTGATGCACACTATACCAAAGGGAGTGGATAAAACTGATCTTCTTGTAGTTCAATTATGGGCAAAATATGTGGGCAAGCATTCTGTGGTATGATTTTTAAGTCAAACAGAGGTCATCCAAAAACAGAGAAACAGGAGTGGAAGTCCCAGCAAAGTAGCCTACACCAAGCAGAAACTTTAAAAAAATGAATGGGGGAGAAAGGTTTGGCAGTAGTTTTGGTTTACAGTTTGAATTATTGTTTAATATATCTGTTTTTCTCCAAGTGGTGGCATAATATTAAATCAATATTAATAAATAATCTCCTGCATTATGTGATAAATAATTATTGTCTTATTATAAAGATTATTTGTTATATTTTACATATTTTTATGGCTAAACGGTGACTTTAACAAAACAATAAAATGACATTCATACAGACAAAATGGAAATATCAGACAAATTAAACATATTATTACTATTGATCCATACATGATATTTAATTCCCTTAATATTATAAGAAGAATAATGAGGTATTTTAGTAAATTGGATTAAGTCGTAGAAACAAAAAAGTCTGCATATATGTAATCACAGCAAGACTGAGCATTTCATTATTAAGCTATTGCTTGCACAAAACTGTGTTTAACTCCTGCAAAGGGTCCTGAGCTGAACACAGCCAATGAGTTTTGACTACGGAAATATGCTGCCTGATTGACTCAGCAGCCGTTTTTAGCTTTGGACTGGCAATGCACTATTGACTTTAATTATGCATTTAATCCCTTTGCGTGGGTTAAACACTTCTGTAATAAAACCCTGTCACAGAGCAATAATTATTGCTCATTTATGTACCTATACATTTTATTGGATCTGACCAGAGCTGTATCACTAAGCTTATGTTTGCATTCCTAAAACCAAATCTGACACTTTTTGCTATAGACGATGACTTCTTGAAATCTCTATGTCTAAAACTCCTGTTAGTTTGCACACTAATTGATATATATATAAAAAAAACTATGCATAAATAACCAGAAAACATCCCTATCCTAGCAAAACCAGTAAGTTATGCATTTACCTTATGCTGTCACTTAATAATATGTATTTTCGAATGCGTGATAGTTTGCGCAATATTCCACTCATGTCGGGCATCTCAGCTATTCTTTTCATCATTTTCACCTATAAAAAGAAAAAAACATAATTTATGTAAGAACTTACCTGATAAATTCATTTCTTTCATATTAGCAAGAGTCCATGAGCTAGTGACGTATGGGATATACATTCCTACCAGGAGGGGCAAAGTTTCCCAAACCTCAAAATGCCTATAAATACACCCCTCACCACACCCACAAATCAGTTTAACGAATAGCCAAGAAGTGGGGTGATAAGAAAAAAGTGCGAAAGCATAAAAAATAAGGAATTGGAATAATTGTGCTTTATACAAAAAAATCATAACCACCACAAAAAAGGGTGGGCCTCATGGACTCTTGCTAATATGAAAGAAATGAATTTATCAGGTAAGTTCTTACATAAATTATGTTTTCTTTCATGTAATTAGCAAGAGTCCATGAGCTAGTGACGTATGGGATAATGACTACCCAAGATGTGGATCTTTCCACGCAAGAGTCACTAGAGAGGGAGGGATAACATAAAGACAGCCAATTCCTGCTGAAAATAATCCACACCCAAACAAAGTTTAAATGAAAACATAAGCAGAAGATTCAAACTGAAACAGCTGCCTGAAGTACTTTTCTACCAAAAACTGCTTCAGAAGAAGAAAACACATCAAAATGGTAGAATTTAGTAAAAGTATGCAAAGAAGACCAAGTTGCTGCTTTGCAAATCTGATCAACCGAAGCTTCATTCCTAAACGCCCAGGAAGTAGAAACTGACCTAGTAGAATGAGCTGTAATCCTCTGAGGCGGAGTTTTACCCGACTCAACATAGGCATGATGAATTAAAGATTTCAACCAAGATGCCAAAGAAATGGCAGAAGCTTTCTGGCCTTTTCTAGAACCGGAAAAGATAAGAAATAGACTAGAAGTCTTTCGGAAAGTCTTAGTAGCTTCAACATAATATTTCAAAGCTCTAACAACATCCAAAGAATGCAATGATTTCTCCTTAGAATTCTTAGGATTAGGGCATAATGAAGGAACTACAATTTCTCTACTAATGTTGTTGGAATTCACAACCTTAGGTAAAAATTCAAAAGAAGTTCGCAACACTGCCTTATCCTGATGAAAAATCAGAAAAGGAGACTCACAAGAAAGAGCAGACAATTCAGAGACTCTTCTGGCAGAAGAGATGGCCAAAAGGAACAAAACTTTCCAAGAAAGTAATTTAATGTCCAATGAATGCATAGGTTCAAACGGAGGAGCTTGAAGAGCCCCCAGAACCAAATTCAAACTCCAAGGAGGAGAAATTGACTTAATGACAGGTTTTATACGAACCAAGGCTTGTACAAAACAATGAATATCAGGAAGATTAGCAATCTTTCTGTGAAAAAGAACAGAAAGAGCAGAGATTTGACCTTTCAAGGAACTTGCGGACAAACCTTTATCTAAACCATCCTGAAGAAACTGTAAAATTCTCGGAATTCTAAAAGAATGCCAGGAAAAATGATGAGAAAGACACCAAGAAATATAAGTCTTCCAGACTCTATAATATATCTCTCTAGATACAGATTTACGAGTCTGTAACATAGTATTAATCACAGAGTCAGAGAAACCTCTTTGACCAAGAATCAAGCGTTCAATCTTCATACCTTTAAATTTAAGGATTTGAGATCCTGATGGAAAAAAGGACCTTGCGACAGGTCTGGTCTTAACGGAAGAGTCCACGTTGGCAAGAGGCCATCCGGACAAGATCCGCATACCAAAACCTGTGAGGCCATGCTGGAGCTACCAGCAGAACAAACGAGCATTCCTTCAGAATCTTGGAGATTACTCTTGGAAGAAGAACTAGAGGCGGAAAGATATAGGCAGGATGATACTTCCAAGGAAGTGATAATGCATCCACTGCCTCCGCCTGAGGATCCCGGGATCTGGACAGATACCTGGGAAGTTTCTTGTTTAGATGAGAAGCCATCAGATCTATTTCTGGAAGTTCCCACATTTGAACAATCTGAAGAAATACCTCTGGGTGAAGAGACCATTCGCCCGGATGCAACGTTTGGCGACTGAGATAATCCGCTTCCCAATTGTCTATTCCTGGAATATGAACCGCAGAGATTAGACAGGAGCTGGATTCCGCCCAAACCAGAATTCGAGATACTTATTTCATAGCCAGAGGACTGTGAGTCCCTCCTTGATGATTGATGTATGCCACAGTTGTGACATTGTCTGTCTGAAAACAAATGGACGATTCTCTCTTCAGAAGAGGCCAAGACTGAAGAGCTCTGAAAATTGCACGGAGTTCCAAAATATTGATCGGTAATCTCACCTCCTGAGATTCCCAAACCCCTTGTGCTGTCAGAGACCCCCACACAGCTCCCCAACCTGTAAGACTCGCATCTGTTGAAATTACAGTCCAGGTCGGAAGAACAAAAGAAGCCCCCTGAACTAAACGATGGTGATCTGTCCACCACGTCAGAGAGTGTCGTACAATCGGTTTTAAAGATATTAATTGAGATATCTTTGTGTAATCCCTGCACCATTGGTTCAGCATACAGAGCTGAAGAGGTCGCATGTGAAAACGAGCAAAGGGGATCGCGTCCGATGCAGCAGTCATAAGACCTAGAATTTCCATGCATAAGGCTACCGAAGGGAATGATTGTGAATGAAGGTTTCGACAAGCTGAAATCAATTTTATACATCTCTTGTCTGTCAAAGACAGAGTCATGGACACTGAATCTATCTGGAAACCCAAAAAGGTTACCCTTGTCTGAGGAATCAATGAACTTTTTAGTGAATTGACCCTCCAACCATGATTTTGAAGAAACAACAAAAGTCGATTCGTATGAAATTCTGCTAAATGTGAAGACTGAGCAAGTACCAAGATATCGTCCAAATAAGGAAATACCACAATACCCTGTTCTCTGATTACAGATAGAAGGGCACGAGAACCTTTGTAAAAATTCTTGGAGCTTTTGCTAGGCCAAACGGCAGAGCCACAAACTGGTAATGCTTGTCTAGGAAAGAGAATCTCAAAAACTGATAGTGAGCTGGATGAATCGGAATATGCAGATATGCATCCTGTAAATCTATTGTAGACATATAATGCCCTTGCTGAACAAAAGGCAGGATAGTCCTTACAGTTACCATTTTGAATGTTGGTATCCTTACATAACGATTCAATATTTTGAGATCCAGAACTGGTCTGAAGGAATTCTCCTTCTTTGGTACAATGAAGAGATTCGAATAAAACCCCAGCCCCTGTTCCAGAACTGGAACTGGCATAATTACTCCAGCCAACTCTAGATCTGAAACACATTTCAGAAATGCTTGAGCTTTCGCTGGGTTTACTGGGATACGGGAAAGAAAGAATCTCTTTGCAGGAGGTCTTATCTTGAAACCAATTCTGTACCCATCTGAAATAATGTTCTGAATCCAAAGATTGTGAACAGAATTGATCCAAATTTCTTTGAAAAAACGTAATCTGCCCCCTACCAGCTGAGCTGGAATGAGGGCCGCACCTTCATGTGGACTTAGAAGCTGGCTTTGCTTTTCTAGAAGGCTTGGATTTATTCCAGACTGGAGATGGTTTCCAAACTGAAACTGCTCCTGAGGATGAAGGATCAGGCTTTTGTTCTTTGTTGAAACGAAAGGAACCAAAACGATTATTAGCCCTGTTTTTACCCTTAGATTTTTTATCCTGTGGTAAAAAAGTTCCTTTCCCACCAGTAACAGTTGAGATAATAGAATCCAACTGAGAACCAAATAATTTATTACCCTGGAAAGAAAGGGAAAGTAGAGTCGATTTAGAAGACATATCAGCATTCCAAGTTTTAAGCCATAAAGCTCTTCTAGCTAAAATAACTAGAGACATAAACCTGACATCAACTCTGATAATATAAAAAATGGCATCACAGATAAAATTATTAGCATGTTGAAGAAGAATAATAATGTTATGAGAATCATGATCTGTTACTTGTTGCGCTAAAGTTTCAAACCAAAAAGTTGAAGCTGCAGCAACATCCGCCAAAGATATAGCAGGTCTAAGAAGATTACCTGAACACAAATAAGCTTTTCTTAGAAAGGATTCAATTTTCCTATCTAAAGGATCCTTAAAGGAAGTACCATCTGCCGTAGGAATAGTAGTACGTTTAACAAGGGTAGAGATAGCCCCATCAACTTTAGGGATTTTGTCCCAAAACTCTAATCTGTCAGACGGCACAGGATATAATTGCTTAAAACGTTTAGAAGGAGTAAATGAATTACCCAAATTATTCCATTCCCTGGAAATTACTTCAGAAATATCACCAGGAACAGGAAAAACTTCTGGAATAACTACAGGAGATTTAAAGACCTTGTCTAAACGTTTAGATTTAGTATCAAGAGGACCAGAATCCTCAATTTCTAATGCAATTAGGACTTCTAAATAAAGAACGAATAAATTCCATTTTAAATAAATATGAAGATTTATCAGCATCAACCTCTGAAACAGAATCCTCTGAACCAGAAGAATCATTAGAATCAGAATGATGATGTTCATTTAAAAATTCATCTGGATAAAGAGAAGTTTTAAAAGACTTTTTATGTTTACTAGAAGGAGGAATAACAGACATAGCCTTCTTAATAGATTCAGAAACAAAATCTCTTATGTTATCAGGAACACTCTGAACATTAGATGTTGATGGAACTGCAACAGGTAATGGTATTTTACTAAAGGAAATATTTTCTGCATTAACAAGTTTGTCATGACATTTAATACAAACAACAGCTGGAGGAACAGCTACCAAAAGTTTACAGCAGATACACTTAGCTTTGGTAGTTCCAGCACCAGGCAGCGATTTTCCTGAAGTATCTTCTGACTCAGTTGCAACATGAGACATCTTGCAATATGTAAGAGAAAAAACAACATATAAAGCAAAATTGATCAAATTCCTTAAATGACAGTTTCAGGAATGGGAAAAAATGCCAAAGAACAAGCTTCTAGCAACCAGAAGCAATGAAAAATGAGACTTAAATAATGTGGAGACAAAAGCGACGCCCATATTTTTTTAGCGCCAAATAAGACGCCCACATTATTTGGCGCCTAAATGCTTTTGGCGCCAAAAATGACGCCACATACGGAACGCCGACATTTTTGGCGCAAAAGAACGTCAAAAAATGACGCAACTTCCGGCGACACGTATGACGCCGGAAACAGAAAAGATTTTTTGCGCCAAAAAAGTCTGCGCCAAGAATGACGCAATAAAATGAAGCATTTTCAGCCCCCGCGAGCCTAACAGCCCACAGGGAAAAAGTCAAATTTTTTAAGGTAAGAAAAAATGATTGATTCAAATGCATTATCCCAAATATGAAACTGACTGTCTGAAAATAAGGAATGTTGAACATCCTGAGTCAAGGCAAATAAATGTTTGAATACATATATTTAGAACTTTATAAAAAAAGCGCCCAACCATAGCTTAGAGTGTCACAGAAAATAAGACTTACTTACCCCAGGACACTCGTCTACATGTTGTAGAAAGCCAAACCAGTACTGAAACGAAAATCAGCAGAGGTAATGGTATATATATATAAGAGTATATCGTCGATCTGAAAAGGGAGGTAAGAGATGAATCTCTACGACCGATAACAGAGAACCTATGAAATAGACCCCGTAGAAGGAGATCATTGCATTCAAATAGGCAATACTCTCCTCACATCCCTCTGACATTCACTGCACGCTGAGAGGAAAACCGGGCTCCAACCTGTTGCGGAGCGCATATCAACGTAGAATCTAGCACAAACTTACTTCACCACCTCCATAGGAGGCAAAGTTTGTAAAAACTGATTTGTGGGTGTGGTGAGGGGTGTATTTATAGGCATTTTGAGGTTTGGGAAACTTTGCCCCTCCTGGTAGGAATGTATATCCCATACATCACTAGCTCATGGACTCTTGCTAATTACATTAAAGAAACATAATTCATGCTTACCAGATAATTTTCTTTCCTCCATATAGGGAGAGTCCACGACTTCATTCCTTACTGGGTAATACAACACCTGGCCACCAGGAGGCGGCAAAGACACCCCAGCCAAAGGCTTAAATATCCCTCCCACTTCCCCTATCCCCCAGTCATTCTGCCGAGGGAGCAAGGGAAAGTAGGAAAAACATCAGGGTATAAAAGGAGCCAGAAGAAATATAAAAAGGGAGTTGGCCATCAAAAACAACCTATGGGCAGGGTCGTGGACACTCCCTGCTGGGAAGGAAAGGAATTTATCTGGTAAAAAAAAAAAAAAAAAAAAAAAGCGGATCCTATTCTGAGGGCACCACAGCCTGCAAACACAGCAAACTTGTAGAATTTAAAAAAAAGTGTGTAAAGTGGACCAGGTAGCTGCCTTACAAATCTAATCCATTGAGGCTTTGTTCTTAAAAGCCCAGGAGGAAGCCACTGCTCTAGTGGAATGAGCCGTAATCCTCTCAGGAGGCTGTTGTCCCGCTGTCTCATAAGCTAAGCGGATGACACTCCTTAACCATAAAGAGAGAGAAGTTGTAGTGGCCTTCTGCCCCTTACGCTTCCCGTATAGACGACAAACAAAGAAGAAGATTGTCTGAATTCCTTAGTAGTCTGAAGATAGAACTTCAAGGCACGAACCACATCTAGATTGTGAAGTAAACGTTCCTTCGCTGAAGAAGGATTAGGACACAAGGAAGGAACAACAATCTCTTGATGTTACGATCCGACACCACCTTAGGGAGGAACCCTAATTTAGTGCGTAAAACCGCCTTATCAGCATGAAAAACCAGATAAGGGGGTCACATTGCAAAGCAGAAATCTCAGAAACACTGCGCGCAGAAGCAATAGCCAACAAAAAAAAAGAACCTTCCAAGATAACAATTTAATGTCAACTGTATGCATGGGCTCAAACAGAGCCTGCTGCAAAACACTAAGAACAAGATTGAGGCTCCAAGGCAGAGCCTTAACAAAGGACTGCACATCCAGAAGCTCAGACAATCTTTTGTGCAGTAATACAGACAGTGCCGATATTTGTCCCTTCAGGGAACTAGCAGATAAATCCTTCTCCAGTCCATCTTGGAGAAAAGATAGAATTCTGGCAACCTTAACTTTATGCCAGGAAAAACCACGCTCTTCACACCAGTATAAGCAAGTCCTCCACACTTTATGGTAGATACCACGCGTAACAGGCTTACAAGCTTGAACCAGAGTGTCAATAACACTCTCAGAAAACCCTCTCTTGGCTAAGAGTAAGCGTTCGATCTCCATGCAGTCACCCTCAGAGAATCTAGATTTTGATTAAAGAAGGGACCCTGTATCAGCAGATCTCTGCGACAAGGTAATCTCCACTGAGGAGATGAGGACATCACCACCAGATCCGCAAACCACGTCCTTCGCGGCCACAACGGAGCAATCAGAATCACTGATGCTCGCTCCTGCTTGATGCGAACCACTACAAGAGGGAGAAGCGGTAATGGAGGAAAAATATATAGGAGTTTGAACCTCCATGGTACTGATAGGGCACCTATCAATTCCACCTGAGGATCCCTCAATCTCAACCCGTACCTGGGGTATTGAGGTGGGATGCCATGAGATCTATCTCCAGGGTCCCCCACTCGCTGCATATCTCGGCAAACACTTCTGGGTGGAGAGACCATTCTCCTGGGTGAAAGGATTGCATGCTGAGGAAGTCTGCTTCCCAGTTGTCCACACCCGGAATGTGGATCGCTGACAAAGAACATCCGTGAGTCTCTGCCCACTATAGTATCTGAGATACTTCTCTCATCTCCAAGGAACTTCTCGTTCTCCCCTGATGGTTGATGTAAGCAACCAAGGTTATAATGTCTGATTGGAATCTGATAAACTGGAACGAACCCAGAAGGGGCCAAACCTTCAAGGTGGTTCAAAATATTGATTGGAAGGGAGGAGGACTCCTGAGTCCACAGACCTTGTGCCGTCTTGGCACCCCAAACGTCTCCCCAGCCGGAAAGGCTTGCGTCCGTAGTCACAATCTTCCAGGACGGTCTCAAGAAGCCTTGGGAAAGATGATCTGGAAAGATGATCTGGACAGAGCCACCAAGAGAGCAAGTCTCTCGGCAGGTTGTCCAGCACAATCTGTTGAGACAGAACTGAATGGTCGCCGTTCCATTGTTTCAGCATGCATAGTTGTAAGGGTCTGAGATGGAATCTAGCAAAAGGAATGATGTCCATACAAGACACCATGAGTCCGATTACCTCCATAAAATGAGCCACTGAGGGTCTAAAGGAGGTCTGGAGGGCAAGACATGCAGTAGTTAGCTTGCAACGTCTCTGATCTGTGAGGAATATTCTCATGGATATGAATTCTATCACTGTCCCCAGGAAATTCACCCTTGTACATGGTAGTAAGAGATCTTTTTTCCAAGTTTATCTTCCATCTATGTGATCAAAGAAGATTGAGAAGGGACTCCGAATGTTCTTCTGCTAGACAAAAAGATGGTGCCTGTACCAAGATATTGTCCAGGTAAGGGGCTACTGCAATACCTTGTGTTCTGGGAACGGCTAGAAGAGCCCCCAGAACCTTCGTAAATATCCTTGGAGCAGTAGCTCGGCCAAATAAAAGAGCTATGAACTAGAATTGCTGGTCCAGAAAAGCAAACATCAGGAACTGAACATGTTCCCTGTGAATCGGAACGTGAAAGGTATGCATCCTTCAGGTCTATTGTGGTCAAAAACTGTCCTTCCTGAACCAGAGGAAGGATTGACCGTATTGCATCTATCTTGAAAGAGGGAATACTCAGAAACTTGTTTAGGCACTTTAGGTCCAGAATTGGACGAAAAGTTCCCTCCTTCTTTGGAACCACGAAAAGGTTTGAAAAAAAAACAAAACTCTTTCAGCTGTAGGTAACGGGACAATTACTCCTAGAGAGGAGAGATTCCGTACGCAACCTAAGAAGGCAGCCCTCTTCTGGTCTTGCAGACAGACTGGAGAGTAGGAATCTGCCCCTGGGTGGATGAGACTTGAAACCTATCCTGTATCCTTGAGATACAACCTCCAGCACCCAATGGTCCTGTACATCTTGGAACCAAGCGTCTGAAAAAATAGTCTGCCCCCTATTCGATCCGATCCCAGATTGGGGGCCGCCCCTTCATGCCAATTTGTTCTCAGAGGGCTTCTTAGTCTGTTTGGACTTCTTCCAGAGCCGGCTTCCAACTACTCTTGGGCTGCTCGGACTTGGTGCAGACTGCTGTCGTTGTGACTTGTCCGCACGAAAGGAACGGAAATTAGACATTTGCCGTCCCTTAGGCCTATTCTTCATACCCTGCGGTAGGAAGGCTCCTTTCCCTCCGGTAACCGTAGAGATAATGGAGTCCAGCCCTGGACTGAATAAAATCTTCCCTTGAAGGGAAGAGAAAGGAGTCTGGATTTAGAATTCATATCCGCAGACCAAGACTTCAAACAGAGACCCCGGCAGGCTAGAAACGCAAAGCCAGAAGCCTTAGCATTTATGTGAATAATCTGCATATTTACGTCACAGATGAAAGAGTTAGCAATTCTCAGTGCTTTAATTCTCTCCTGAATATCATCGAGGGGAGTCTCCACCTCAGTGAGCTCCGACAGAGTGTCGCACCAGTAGGTAGCTACTTGCAACCATGGCTAAAGCCTCCGCAGGTTGAACTATAAACTCTGTATGTTGAAACACCTTCCTCATCCATTTTCTTATCCATAGGCTCTCTAAAAGAAGAACCATCATCCAGAGGGAAAGTAGTATGCTTAGCCAGTGTAGAGATAGCGCCATCCACCTTAGGGATGGAGCTGCACAAATCTAATTGAGTCAGGGACCGCAAATACTTTTATTTTAAGTAGACAAAGGGGAAAAAGAAGTTCCTACTCTTTCCCATTCGTTACTAATAATATTCGCCATCGTAACTGGCACAGGAAAAGTCAGAGGGACCTTACTATCTTCATAAACCCTGTCTAATTTAGGGATCTTAGGTTCCACAGGGAGTGTAGCCTCTGGAACCTCTAGTGTAGACAGAACCTCCTTTAATAAAATACGCTCAATTTTAAATCTAAAAAAGGAGGGTTCCTCCGCTAAGGGAGGTTTAGAAACTGAAGTCTCCGACTCAGAAAGTTCACCCTCTGAAGCTACAGAGGTTAACTCATCCTCGGATAGCTGGGATATAGTAGCTAAATCCAACAAATATTTAGATGACTCTAGGTCAGGAGAACTATGTTTAACCTTCCTATTGCGTTTGTTAGAGTGAGGTAAGGCACTCAGGACCGCAGACACCGCTGATTGTACCTTTATTTGAAAAGCAAGAATTTAAGTTTAGATGCCGGCCCATTTTTGGTGAACAACCTGGGTTGTTCTTGCCGATTGGTGGATCAATTCACCCATCAATAAACAAGTGCTGTCCAGTGTACTGAACCAAAAAATGTCTGGCTCCTTATCTTAGATGCCTTCTTTTTTAAATAAAGATAGCAAGAGAACTAAGAAAAATTGATAACAGGAGTAAATTAGAAAGTTGCTTAAAATTGCATGGTCTATCTGAATCACGAAAGAAAAAAATTGGGTTCAGTGTCCCTCTAATACTCCCAATGGCTGGGGCACTCACCACCTCCTAGACCCAGACAGCTAACAGTGAAAACGCTCTCCTCAGGAATGATGTCTTCAGCAGGATCTTAGGAAATGAAAGAGACCGCACCCGGTCACGTGGTGCGTAAGACAGGACCTCCTCTGCTATCAAAAAGGTCACTAAGCTATTATGAGCTGCGCAACACCTCAAAAACTAAAGTTAAACCCGTTTGTTCCAAGCCAAAAAATACAGTCTGTGAGCCCAAAAAACTCAAATTAAGAAGATACAAACCCCAAGCTGTTCAAATAATCTCCCTGAAGGAGATATTAACCCTTAATCCTATCAAGGTATAAAAGAGCCACACTGTGACCCTGTATAGCGTTTGAAAGTGTGTGTATATATATATATATATATATATATATATATATATATATATATATACATACATACCTGATAAATTTCTTTCTTTCTTGACACGAGTAGTCCACGGATCATCTAATTACTATTGGGAATATCACTCCTGCCCAGCAGGAGGTAGCAAAGCGCACCACAGCAAAGCTGTTAAATATCACCTCCCTTTCCTCCAACCCCAGTCATTCGACCGAAGCAAAGGAGAGAAAGGAAGTAACAAGGTGCAGAGGTGTCTGAAGTTTATAACATACCAACAACCTGTCCAAAGAACAGGGCGGGCCGTGGACTTGTGTCAAGAAATAAATAAATTTATCAGGTAAGCATAAATTTAGTTTTCTTTCTAATGACATGATGAGTCCACGGATCATCTAATTACTATTGGGAATCAATACCCAAGCTAGAGTACACAGATGATAAGGGAGGGACAAGACAGGGAACCTAAACGGAAGGCACCACTGCTTGAAGAACCTTTCTCCTAAAAGAGGCCTCAGTCGAGGCAAAAGTGTGAAATTTATAGAACTTTGGAAAAGTGTGAAGAGAGGACCAAGTTGCAGCCTTGCAAATCTGTTCCACAGAAGCATAATTTTTGAATGCCCAGGAAGAGGAAACAGCCCTCGTAGAATGAGCCATAATTCTCTCAGGAGGCTGCTGTCCAGCAGTTTCATAGGCCAAGCGAATGATACTCTTCAGTCACAAAGAAAGAGAAGTAGGCGTAGCTTTCTGCCCCTTACGTTTCCCAGAGAAAACCACAAACAGAGCAGAAGACTGACGAATATCCTTAGTCGCCTGTAAATAGAATTTTAATGCACGCACCACATCCAGATTGTGCAAAAGCCGTTCCTTTTGAGAAGAAGGATTAGGACACAAGGAAGGAACAACAATCTCCTGATAATGTTCAGTTCTGAAACTACTTTAGGGAGAAACCCTAACTTAGTACGCAAAACCAACGTATCCGAATGAAAAATAGGGTAAGGAGGCTCATACTGCCGAGAGCTCTGACACACTACGAGCAGATGAAATAGCAACAAGAACCAAAACTTTCCAAGATAACAACTTAATATCTAAGGAATTCATAGGCTCAAACGGAGCCCCTTAAAGAACCTTAAGAACTAAATTAAGACTCCAGGGAGGAGTAACTGGCTTGAACACAGGCCTTATCCTGACCAAGGCCTGACAAAACGATTGCACGTCTGGGACATCCACCAGACGTTTATGTAACAAAATAGACAAGGCAGATATTTGACCCTTTAGGGAACTTGCCGATAAACCCTTCTCCAAACAAACCTTCTTGGAGAAAGGACAGAATTCTAGGAATCCTAACTCTACTCCAAGAGTAGCCCTTGGATTCACACTAATATAGATATTTACGCCATATCTTGTGGTAAATCTTTCTAGTAACAAGTTTATGAGCCTGAATCATGGTCTCAATGACCTATTGCAAAAATCCACGCTTGGATAAAATTAAGCGTTCAATCTCCAAGCAGTCAGCTTCAGAGAGACTAGATCTGGATGAAGGAAGGGCCCTTGAAGTAGAAGGTCCTTCCTCAACGGAAGTCTCCAAGGTGGAAGAGATGACATGTCCACCAGGTCTGCATACCAAATCCTGCGAGGACACGCTGGTGCCCTCTCCTGCTTGATTCGAGCAATGACCCGAGAAAGAAGAGCGAACGGAGGAAATACGAATGAAATTCCAAGGTTCCACCAGGGCGTCTATCAGTACCGCCTGAGGGTCCCTTGACCTCGACCCGTACCTCAGAAGCTTGGCATTCTGTCGAGATGCCATGAGATCCAATTCCGGCTGACCCCATTTGAGAATCAGGCTGGAAAACAATTCCGGATGGAGTTCCCACTCCCCCGGGTGAAAGGTCTGCCTGCTCAGGTAGTCCGCCTCCCAGTTGTTCCTCAGCCCCAGTGCCTGCCATAACGATACTGCCTTCCTTTGTATGTTGCCCCAAACATATAGGAGGAATTCCTGTGTCCCAGTATATAGTGAATAAAGTGCCCAGAAAAAAACACAATTTATGCTTACCTGATAAATTTATTTCTCTTGTGGTGTATCCAGTCCACGGATCATCCATTACTTGTGGGATATTCTCATTCCCAACAGGAAGTTGCAAGAGGACACCCACAGCAGAGCTGTAATATAGCTCCTCCCCTAACTGTCATAGCCAGTCATTCGACCGAAAACAAGCCGAGAAAGGAGGAACCATAGGGTGCAGTGGTTACTGTAGTTTAAATTTAAAAATTACCTGCCTTAAAATGACAGGGCGGGCCGTGGACTGGATACACCACAAGAGAAATAAATTTATCAGGTAAGCATAAATTGTGTTTTCTCTTGTAAGGTGTATCCAGTCCACGGATCATCCATTACTTGTGGGATACCAATACCAAAGCTAAAGTACATGGATGAAGGGAGGGACAAGGCAGGAACTTAAATGGAAGGAACCACTGCCCGTAAAACCTTTCTCCCAAATATAGCCTCCGAAGAAGCAAAAGTATCAAATTTGTAAAATTTTGAAAAAATATGAAGCGAAGACCAAGTCGTCGCCTTGCAAATATGATCAAAAGAAGCCTCATTTTTAAAGGCCCAAGTGGAAGCCACAGCTCTAGTGGAATGAGCTGTAATCCTTTCAGGAGGTTGCTGTCCAGCAGTCTCATAGGCTAAGCGGATTAAGCTTCTTAGTCAAAAAGTAAGAGAGGTTGCCGAAGCCTTTTGACCTCTCCTCTGTCCAGAGTAGACAACAAACAAAGAAGATGTTTGACGAAAATCTTTAGTAGCGTGTAAGTAAAACTTTAAAGCACGGACCACGTCCAAATTGTGTAACACAAGGATGGAACAACAATCTCTTGATTGATATTCTTGTTAGATACCACCTTAGGTAAGAATCCAGGTTTGGTACGCAGGACTACCTTATCCGTATGAAAAATCAGATAAGGAGAATCACATTGTAAGGCAGATAGCTCAGAGACTCTACGAGCCGAGGAAATAGCTACCAAAAAAAGAACTTTCCAAGATAAAAGCTTGATATCTATGGAATGAAGAGGTTCAAACGGAACTCCTTGAAGAACCTTAAGAACCAAGTTTAAGCTCCATGGTGGAGCAACAGGTTTAAACACAGGCTTGATTCTAACTAAAGCCTGACAAAATGCCTGAACGTCTGGAACATCTGCCAGACGCTTAACTAGCTGACAATCCTTTTTCCAAACCTTCTTGGAGAAAAGATAATATCCTAGCAATCCTGACCTTACTCCATGAGTAACCCTTGGATTCACACCAATAAAGATATCTACGCCATACCTTATGGTAAATTTTCCTGGTGACAGGCTTTCGTGCCTGTCTTAAGGTATCGATAACTGACTCGGAGAAGCCACGCTTTGATAAAATCAAGCATTTAATCTCCAGGCAGTCAGCCTCAGAGAAATTAGATTTGGATGGTTGAAAGGACCCTGAAGTAGAAGGTCCTGTTTCAGAGGCAGAGACCATGGTGGAAAGGATAACATGTCCACTAGATCTGCATACCAGGTCCTGCGTGGCAACGCAGGTGCTATCAGAATCACTGATGCTCTCTCCTGCTTGATCTTGGCAATCAGTCGAGGGAGCAGAGGAAACACATAAGCCAGGTTGAAAGACCAGGGCGCTGCTAGAGCATCTATCAGTGTCGCCTTGGGATCCCTGGACCTGGATCCGTAACACGGAAGCTCTGCGTTCTGGCGAGACGCCATGAGATCCAGTTCTGGTTTGCCCCAACGATGAATCAGTTGTGCAAATGCCTCCGGATGGAGTTCCCACTCTCCCGGATGAAAAGTCTGACGACTTAGAAAATCCGCCTCCCAGTGCTCTACACCTGGGATATGGATAGCTGATAGGTGGCAAGAGTGAATCTCTGCCCAGTGAATTATTTTTGAAACTTCTAACATCTCTAGGGAACTTCTCGTTCCCCCTTGATGGTTGATGTAAGCTACAGTCGTGATGTTGTCCGAATGAAATCTGATGTACCTCAGAGTTGCTGAGGCCAAGCCTGAAGAGCCTTGAATATCGCTCTTAGTTCCAGAATATTTAATGGAAGGAGAGACTCCTCCTGAGTCCACGATCCCTGAGCCTTCAGGAAGTTCCAGACTGCACCCCAACCTAGAAGGCTGGCATCTGTCGTAACAATTGTCCAATCTGGTTTGCAAAAGGTCATACCTTTGGACAGATGGACCCGAGATAGCCACCAGAGAAGAGAATCCCTAGTCTCTTGGTCCAGATTCAGTTGAGGGGACAAATCTGTGTAATCCCCGCTCCACTGACTGAGCATGCATAGTTGCAGCGGTCTGAGATGTAAGCGTGCAAACGGCACTATGTCCATTGCCGCTACCATTAAGCCGATTACTTCCATACACTGAACCACCGAAGGGCGCGGAATGGAATGAAGAACCCGGCAGGAATTTAGAAGCTTTGATAACCTGGACTCCGTCAGGTGAATTTTCATGTCTACAGAATCTATAAGAGTCCCTAGAAAGGAAACTCTTGTCAGTGGGGATAGAGAACTCTTTTCCTCGTTCACTTTCCACCCATGCGACCACAGAAATGCCAGTACTACGTCCGTATGAGACTTGGCAATTTGGAAGTTTGACGCCTGTATCAGGATGTCGTCTAAAGAAGGGGCTACTGCTATGCCCCGCGGCCTTAGGACCGCCATAAGTGACCCTAGAACCTTTGTAAAGATTCTTGGGGCTGTAGCTAATCCCAAGGGAAGAGCTACAACTGGTAATGCCTGTCTTAAAAGGCAAACCTGAGAAACCGATGATGATCTTTGTGTATCGGAATGTGAAGATAAGCATCCTTTAGATCCACTGTAGTCATATATTGACCCTCCTGGATCAGTGGTAGGATGGTACGAATAGTTTCCATCTTGAACGACGGAACTTTGAGGAATTTGTTTAAGATCTTTAGATCCAAAATTGGTCTGAAGGTTCCCTCTTTTTTGGGAACCACAAACAGATTTGAGTAAAAACCCTGTCCCTCCTTTGGAACTGGATGGATCACTCCCATAACTAGGAGGACTCGTACACAGTGTAAGAATGCCTCTCTCTTTATCTGTTGTGCAGATAATTGTGAAAGGTGAAATCTCCCTTTTGGGGGGGAAGCTTTGAAGTCCAGAAGATATCCCTGGGATATAATTTCCAACGCCCAGGGATCTTGAACATCTCTTGCCCACGCCTGGGCAAAGAGTGAAAGTCTGCCCCCTACTAGATCCGTTCCCGGATAGGGGGCCGTTCCTTCATGCTGTTTTAGAGGCAGCAGCAGGCTTTTTTACCTGCTTACCTTTTTTCCATGTCAGATTTGGTCTCCAGACCGTCTTGGATTGAGCAAAAGTTCCCTCTTGTTTATTATTAGAGGAAGTTGATGCCGCACCTGCCTTGAAGTTATGAAAGGCACGAAAATTAGACTGTTTGGGCCTAGATTTGGACCTGTCCTGAGGAAGGGCATGACCTTTTCCTCCAGTGATCAACAATAATCTCCTTCAACCAGGCCCGAATAGGGTCTGCCCCTTGAAGGGAATGTTAAGTAATGTTAAGTAAGAATGTTGAAGTCACGTCAGCTGACCATGATCTAAGCCATAGCGCTCTGCGCTCCTGTATAGCAAAACCAGAATTCTTAGCCGTTAGTTTAGTCAAATGAACAATGGCATCAGAATAAAAGAATTGCCTAGCTTAAGTGCTCTAAGTTTGCCAAGTATGTCATCCAATGGAGTCGCTACCTGAAAAGCCTCTTCCAGAGACTCAAACCAGTACGCCGCAGCAGCAGTGACAGGGGCAATGCATGCAAGGGGCTGTAGGATAAAACCTTGTTGAATAAATATTTTCTTAAGGTAACCTCTAATTTTTTATCCATTGGATCTAAAAAAAAAAAGCACAACTGTCCTCGACAGGGATAGTAGTACGCTTTACTAGAGTAGAAACTGCTCCCTCCACCTTAGGGACTGTCTGCCATAAGTCCCATGTGGTGGCGTCTGTTGGAAAAATTTTTCTAAAAATAGGAGGGGAAGAGAACGGCACACCTGGTCTATCCCATTCCTTATTAAAAATTTCTGTAAACCTTTTAGGTATTTGGAAAAACATCAGTACACACCGGCACTGCAAAGTATTTATCCAGTCTACACAATTTCTCTGGCACTGCAATGGTATCACAGTCATTCAGAGCAGCTAAAACCTCCCTAAGCAACACACGGAGGTGTTCAAGCTTAAATTTAAATGTAGAAATATTAGAATCAGGTATCTTTCCTGAGTCATTAACATCACCCACTGACTGAAGCTCTCTTTCCTCAGCTTCTGCATATTGTGAGGCAGTATCAGACATGGTTCTTAAAGCGTCAGTATGCTCTGCATTTTGTCTCACCCCAGAGCTATCTCGCTTACCTCTAAGTTCAGGTAGTCTGGCTAATACCGCTGACAGTGTATTATCCATGACTGCCGCCATGTCTTGTAAAGTAAACGCTATGGGCGCCCTAGATGTACTTGGCGCCATTTGAGCGTGAGTCCCTTAAGCGGGAGTCAAAGGGTCTGACACGTGGGGAAAGTTAGTCGGCATAACTTCCCCCTCGTCAGATTCCTCTGGTGATACATTTTTTAAAGACAGAAAATGATCTTTATTGCATAAAATGAAATCAGTACATTTGGTACACATTCTAAGAGGGGGTTCCACCATGGCTTTTAAACATAATAAACAAGGAGTTTCTTCTATGTCAGACATGTTTATACAGAATAGCAATGAGACTAGCAAGCTTGGAAAACACTTTAAATCAAGTTAACAAGCAAATATAAAAAACGGTACTGTGCCTTTAAGAGAAACAAATTTTGTCACAATTTGAAAACCAGTGAAAAAATGCAGTAAATCAAACGAAATTTTTACAGTGTGTATAATAGGCTAACAGAGCATTGCACCCACTTGCAAATGGATGATTAACCCCTTAGTTCAAAAAAACGGATCAAAAACAGAATTTATGCTTACCTGATAAATTACTTTCTCCAACGGTGTGTCCGGTCCACGGCGTCATCCTTACTTGTGGGATATTCTCCTCCCCAACAGGAAATGGCAAAGAGCCCAGCAAAGCTGGTCACATGATCCCTCCTAGGCTCCGCCTACCCCAGTCATTCGACCGACGTACAGGAGGAAATATGCATAGGAGAAACCATATGATACCGTGGTGACTGTAGTTAGAGAAAATAATTCATCAGACCTGATTAAAAAAACCAGGGCGGGCCGTGGACCGGACACACCGTTGGAGAAAGTAATTTATCAGGTAAGCATAAATTCTGTTTTCTCCAACATAGGTGTGTCCGGTCCACGGCGTCATCCTTACTTGTGGGAACCAATACCAAAGCTTTAGGACACGGATGAAGGGAGGGAGCAAATCAGGTCACCTAAATGGAAGGCAACACGGCTTTCTCCCAAAAATAGCCTCCGAAGAAGCAAAAGTATCAAATTTGTAAAATTTGGCAAAAGTGTGCAGTGAAGACCAAGTCGCTGCCTTACATATCTGGTCAACAGAAGCCTCGTTCTTGAAGGCCCATGTGGAAGCCACAGCCCTAGTGGAATGAGCTGTGATTCTTTCAGGAGGCTGCCGTCCGGCAGTCTCATAAGCCAATCGGATAATGCTTTTAAGCCAAAAAGAAAGAGAGGTAGAAGTTGCTTTTTGACCTCTCCTTTTACCAGAATAAACAACAAACAAAGAAGATGTTTGTCTGAAATCTTTAGTGGCCTCTAAATAGAATTTTAGAGCACGGACTACGTCCAAATTGTGTAACAAACGTTCCTTCTTTGAAACTGGATTCGGACACAAAGAAGGTACAACTATCTCCTGGTTAATATTTTTGTTAGAAACAACTTTAGGAAGAAAACCAGGCTTAGTACGCAAAACCACCTTATCTGCATGGAACACCAGATAGGGCGGAGAACACTGCAGAGCAGATAACTCTGAAACTCTTCTAGCAGAAGAAATAGCAACCAAAAACAAAACTTTCCAAGATAATAACTTAATATCTACGGAATGTAAGGGTTCAAACGGAACCCCTTGAAGAACTGAAAGAACTAGATTAAGACTCCAGGGAGGAGTCAAAGGTCTGTAAACAGGCTTGATTCTAACCAGAGCCTGAATAAACGCTTGAACGTCTGGCACAGCAGCCAGCCTTTTGTGAAGTAAAACAGATAAAGCAGAGATCTGTCCCTTCAGAGAACTTGCAGATAATCCTTTCTCCAAACCTTCTTGTAGAAAGGATAGAATCTTAGGAATTTTTATCTTGTTCCATGGGAATCCTTTAGATTCACACCAAAAGATATATTTTTTCCATATCTTATGGTAAATTTTTCTAGTTACAGGCTTTCTAGCCTGAATCAGAGTATCTATTACAGAATCTGAAAACCCACGCTTTGATAAAATCAAGCGTTCAATCTCCAAGCAGTCAGTTGGAGGGAAACCAGATTCGGATGTACGAATGGACCTTGAACAAGAAGGTCCTGTCTCAAAGGTAGCTTCCATGGTGGAGCCGATGACAGATTCACCAGGTCTGCATACCAAGTCCTGCGTGGCCACGCAGGAGCTATCAAGATCACCGAAGCCCTCTCCTGATTGATCCTGGCTACCAGCCTGGGAATGAGAGGAAACGGTGGGAATACATAAGCTAGGTTGAAGGTCCAAGGTGCTACTAGTGCATCTACTAGAGTCGCCTTGGGATCCCTGGATCTGGACCCGTAACAAGGAACCTTGAAATTCTGACGAGAGGCCATCAGATCCATGTCTGGAATGCCCCATAATCGAGTTATTTGGGCAAAGATTTCCGGATGGAGTTCCCACTCCCCCGGATGGAATGTCTGACGACTCAGAAAATCCGCTTCCCAATTTTCCACTCCTGGGATGTGGATTGCAGACAAGTGGCAGGAGTGATCCTCCGCCCATTGAATTATCTTGGTCACTTCCTCCATCGCCAGGGAACTCCTTGTTCCCCCCTGATGGTTGATATATGCAACTGTCGTCATGTTGAAACCTTATGAATTTGGCCTTTGCTAGATGAGGCCAAGCTTTGAGAGCATTGAATATCGCTCTCAGTTCCAGAATGTTTATCGGGAGAAGAGATTCTTCCCGAGACCATAGACCCTGAGCTTTCAGGGGTTCCCAGACCGCGCCCCAGCCCACCAGACTGGCGTCGGTCGTGACAATGACCCACTCTGGTCTGCGGAAGCTCATTCCCTGTGACAGATTGTCCAGGATCAGCCACCAACGGAGTGAATCTCTGGACCTTTGATCTACTTGAATCGTCGGAGACAAGTCTGTATAAGTCTGTCTGAGCATGCACAGTTGTAATGGTCTTAGATGAATTCGTGCAAAAGGAACTATGTCCATTGCTGCAACCATCAATCCTATTACTTCCATGCACTGCGCTATGGAAGGACGAAGAACAGAATGAAGTACTTGACAAGAGCTTAGAAGTTTTGATTTTCTGACCTCTGTCAGAAAAATCCTCATTTCTAAGGAGTCTATTATTGTTCCCAAGAAGGGAACTCTTGTTGACGGGGACAGAGAACTTTTTTCTATGTTCACTTTCCATCCGTGAGATCTGAGAAAGGCTAGGACGATGTCCGTATGAGCCTTTGCTTTTGACAGAGACGACGCTTGAATCAGGATGTCGTCCAAGTACGGTACTACTGCAATGCCCCTTGGTCTTAGAACCGCTAGAAGGGACCCTAGTACCTTTGTGAAAATTCTCGGAGCAGTGGCTAATCCGAATGGAAGTGCCACAAACTGGTAATGCTTGTCCAGAAAAGCGAACCTTAGGAACTGATGATGTTCCTTGTGGATAGGAATATGTAGGTACGCATCCTTTAAATCCACCGTGGTCATAAATTGACCTTCCTGGATGGTAGGAAGGATCGTTCTAATGGTTTCCATTTTGAACGATGGAACCCTGAGAAATTTGTTTAGGATCTTGAGATCTAAAATTGGTCTGAATGTTCCCTCTTTTTTGGGAACTATGAACAGGTTGGAGTAAAACCCCATCCCTTGTTCTCCTATTGGAACTGGATGAATTACTCCCATCTTTAACAGGTCTTCTACACAATGTAAGAATGCCTGTCTTTTTATTTGGTTTGAAGATAATTGAGACCTGTGGAACCTTCCCCTTGGGGGTAGTTCCTTGAATTCCAGGAGATAACCCTGAGAAACTATTTCTAGTGCCCAAGGATCCTGAACATCTCTTGCCCAGGCCTGAGCAAAGAGAGAAAGTCTGCCCCCCACCAGATCCGGTCCCGGATCGGGGGCCATCCCTTCATGCTGTTTTGGTAGCAGCGGCAGGCTTCTTGGCTTGCTTACCCTTGTTCCAGCCTTGCATCGGTCTCCAGGCTGGTTTGGGTTGAGAAGTATTACCCTCTTGCTTAGAGGATGTAGAATTAGAGGCTGGTCCGTTTCTGCGAAAGGGACGAAAATTAGGCTTATTTTTAGCCTTAAAAGACCTATCCTGAGGAAGGGCGTGGCCCTTTCCCCCGGTGATGTCTGAAATAATCTCTTTCAAATCAGGACCAAACAGTGTTTTACCCTTGAAAGGGATGTTAAGCAATTTTGTCTTGGAAGACACATCCGCTGACCAAGACTTTAGCCAAAGCGCTCTGCGCGCCACGATAGCAAACCCTGAATTTTTCGCCGCTAATCTAGCTAATTGCAAAGCGGCATCTAAAATAAAAGAGTTAGCCAATTTAAGTGCTTGAACTCTGTCCATAACCTCCTCATACGAAGATTCTTTATTGAGCGACTTTTCTAGTTCTTCGAACCAGAAACACGCTGCCGTAGTGACAGGAACAATGCATGAAATTGGTTGTAGAAGGTAACCTTGCTGAACAAACATCTTTTTAAGCAAACCCTCTAATTTTTTATCCATAGGATCTTTGAAAGCACAACTATCTTCTATGGGAATAGTAGTGCGTTTGTTTAGAGTAGAGACCGCCCCCTCGACCTTGGGGACTGTCTGCCATAAGTCCTTTCTGGGGTCGACTATAGGAAATAATTTCTTAAATATAGGGGGAGGAACAAAAGGTATGCCGGGCCTTTCCCACTCCTTATTTACTATGTCCGCCACCCGCTTGGGTATAGGAAAAGCATCGGGGGGCACCGGAACCTCTAGGAACTTGTCCATCTTACATAATTTCTCTGGAATGACCAAATTGTCACAATCATCCAGAGTAGATAATACCTCCTTAAGCAGTGCGCGGAGATGTTCTAATTTTAATTTAAATGTTACAACATCAGGTTCAGCTTGTTGAGAAATTTTTCCTGAATCTGAAATTTCTCCCTCAGACAAAACCTCCCTCCTGGCCCCTTCAGATTGGTGTGAGGGTATGTCAGAACCGTTATCATCAGCGTCCTCTTGCTCTTCAGTGTGTAAAACAGAGCAATCGCGCTTTCTCTGATAAGTAGGCATTTTAGATAAAATGTTTGCAATAGAATTATCCATAACAGCCGTTAATTGTTGCATGGTAATAAGTATTGGCGCACTAGATGTACTAGGGGCCTCTTGTGTGGGCAAAACTGGTGTAGACACAGAAGGGGATGATGCAGTACCATGCTTACTCCCCTCATTTGAGGAATCATCTTGGGCAATATTATTATCTGTGGCATCACTGTCCCTACTTTGTTTGGACACTATGTCACAATTATCACATATATTTAAATGGGGAGAAACCTTGGCTTTCATACATATAGAACATCGCTTATCTGATGGTTCAGACATGTTAAACAGGCTTAAACTTGTCAACAAAGCACAAAAAAAGTTTTAAAATAAAACCGTTACTGTCACTTTAAATTTTAAACAGAACACACTTTATTACTGAATATGCGAAAAAGCATGAAGGAATTGTTCAAAATTCACCAAAATGTCTTAAAGCCTTAAAAGTATTGCACACCAAATTTGAAAGCTTTAACCCTTAAAATAACGGAACCGGAGCCGTTTTTACATTTAACCCCTATACAGTCCCAGGTATCTGCTTTGCTGAGACCCAACCAAGCCCAGAGGGGAATAAGATACCAAATGACGCCTTCTATAAGCTTTTTCAGTGGTTCTTAGCTCCTCACACATGCATCTGCATGCCTTGCTTTCCAAAAACAACTGCGCATTAGTGGCGCGAAAATGAGGCTCTGCCTATGACTAGAAAAGGCCCCCATCTGAAAAAGGTGTCCATACAGTGCCTGCCGTTTTTTAACAACAATCCCCAAGATTATAATAACTATTAAGAGTTATAATCTGCCAAATATGCTTAGCAAAGTAATCGTTTTAGCCCAGAAAAATGTCTACCAGTTTTTTAAGCCCTTATAAAGCCCTTTATTCTTTTACTTAATCTAAGAAAATGGCTTACCGGTCCCCATAGGGGAAATGACAGCCTTCCAGCATTACAAAGTCTTGTTAGAAATGTGGCCAGTCATACCTCAGGCAGAAAAGTCTGCCAACTGCTTCCCCCAACTGAAGTTACTTCATCTCAACAGTCCTGTGTGGAAACAGCAATCGATTTTAGTAACGTCTGCTAAAATCATCTTCCTCTTACAAACAGAAATCTTCATCTCTTTTCTGTTTCAGAGTAAATAGTACATACCAGCACTATTTTAAAATAACAAACACTTGATTGAAGGATAAAAACTACATTTAAACACCAAAAAACTCTTAGCCATCTCCGTGGAGATGTTGCCTGTGCAACGGCAAAGAGAATGACTGGGGTAGGCGGAGCCTAGGAGGGATCATGTGACCAGCTTTGCTGGGCTCTTTGCCATTTCCTGTTGGGGAGGAGAATATCCCACAAGTAAGGATGACGCCGTGGACCGGACACACCTATGTTGGAGAAAAAACGAAATAGACGTTTTTTAACAGTCACAACCAACTGCCACAGCAAGCTGTGGCCCTACCTTCCCCAATAAACGACTTTGGAAAGCCTTTGGGCCCTTTAGAGATGTCCTATAGTATTCAGAGGGCCTTTGAGGGAAGCTGGATGTCACAGTTTGTAATTTTAACTGCACCAACTGTAACTTTTATACTACAACAGTGGAAATTGTTTCCAGTCAAAATTTAAGCCAGCCATGTGGAAAAAACTAGGCCCCAATAAAGTTTTAACACCTAAGCATATATAAAAAAAACGATTAAACATGCCAGCAAACGTTTTATATTGTAAATATCATAAGGGTATTACCCCTGGGAGTAAGCATGATACCAGTCGTTATTAAATCACTGTATTCAGGCTTAACTTACATTAATCCGGTATCAGCAGCATTTTCTAGTGTTTTCCATCTCTAGAAAAAATTATAACTGCACATACCTGATAGCAGAATAAACTGCACGCCATTCTCTCGCTGAAGTTACCTCATCTGTGTAATCCCTCAGACATATGTGAGAATAGCAATGGATCTTAGTTACAACCTGCTAAGATCATAGAAACCTCAGGCAGATTCTTCTTCTATTTACTGCCTGAGATAAAATAGCACAACTCTGGTACTATTTAAAAATAACAAACTTTTGATTGAAGAAAATAAACTAGCTATATTTAACCACTCTCTCCTACAACGTCCTTGCTTGTTGAGAGTTGCAAGAGAATGACTGGGTATGACAGTTAGGGGAGGAGCTATATTACAGCTCTGCTGTGGGTGTCCTCTTGCAACTTCCTGTTGGGAATGAGAATATCCCACAAGTAATGGATGATCCGTGGACTGGATACACCTTACAAGAGAAATTAAGTCAGCACTTACATCAAATCTGCCAGGCAGCAATGCAGCTCACTAGGTTTGAGAGGTCTTTTCCCTCACATGGACCTGTGGAAAAAAAGATAAAGATTGAGTAATCTTACTCAGGCTTTCAGTATTAGGGCAGCATTAACTACATGGGAGGCGCAGTGAGGATTGTATCACACAAGTTCCCATTGCTTGAAAGCCACCAATGCTCTACTGAAGAGACTGATATGGACTACGGCTAGACCCTAGGACAAAGCAGCACAATCTTGCACTACTTAAAAAAATAAAATCTTGCTTGAAGAATCTTTTATAATACCTAACTTTACCACTTGTTTGCTCTAACGTAGGCAAAGAGAATGACAGGGGTTGGAGGGAAGGGATATTTAACAGCTTTGCTGTGGTGCTCTTTGCCGCCTCCTGCTGGGCAGGAGTGATATTCCCAATAGTAATTAGATGATCCGTGGACTCATCATGTCATTAGAAAGAAAACGGTCTTACCCTCCAGGATCCATGCTGTGGAACAGGCACAGCCTCTCAAGTGTGAGTCTAGCAGCAGCACTTCTGACATGGACTCGAGTGTGTAACAGCAAGCAGTGAAACTCGTCAACACGGATTGCTCAGGAGCTGTTAGCGACAGTCTGGATGGGTTCGCAGAAAAAACTTTTCCCGCATCTCCAGACTCATCAATACTCTCACTGAGAGGTTGACATGATTACTTAAAACTCCAGTCCTTTCTTGAAGTGAACATACCCATTACAGGACTATCCAAATCTTCTGCCACTTCTCTGCCACATCCTATAGTGACAAAAGGTAAAGAATGACTGGGGGATAGGGGAAGTGGAAGGGGTATTTAAGCCTTTGGCTGGGCTGTCTTTGCCTCCTCCTGGTGGCCAGGTATTGTATTTCCCAACAGTAAGGAATTAAGTTGTGGACTCTCCCTGTCTTATGGAAGGAAAAAAAATATATATATAACATTATCACTATTAAAGATGCAACGATCTTACATCTTAGAAATGCTAAGAATGATAGTTACCTGATCCATACCACTGAATAGCTCGTGCAAGTCACCTGCAGGCGTGAGTGTTCTACTTGCACGTATCGAAGCATACGTATGTCCAGAATCTGGTATCCCATTTGACATTTCTTGTGCACTCATGCGCACTAAAACCCTTAAACGTTCCTCGTCATCAAAATGGGGGCTTAAACGTAAAACCATTCGATTACAAGGCTTTTTAATCATAGACAATCTGTACATTTTACTCTACATTTGTATACAGAAATTATTTTAATTTACAAAAATGATAAGATTTAACTTACTTGAGAAATATTTCACTCCATAGATGCATCATATCAGGTAAATTTCTCTCTAGGCAGAGGGATGAGAAGAGCACTCCCTAATGCAAAAAGAAAACCCTCAATATGAAAGTGAGAAATTAACAAAAAAGTAAGAACATTGCACAAAGGACTGAAACAACCATGGTTATATATTTCCTACCAATGTTCTACTAAAAGCAAGTGCACGGTCAGTCTCAAAACTTGCTAACCGTGTGGAGAGTTCATGATGCTTAAAATAAATATCAATTAACGAGTTTCAATATCTTTATGCTATGAATTTTTGTGGTATGTTTTCTAAACATGTTTAAGATTATTAGATGCACTCACAAATGGTTGATGTTTAGGTTATGTTTATTGATGTGGTGTGTAAGAAAATAATTCCAATAAACTATCAATCATATTATGTATTTGTTTTGTTTTAAATGTCATCAGTTCTACAAAACAATAGTCAATCTCTCCTTTAACCCCTTAACGACCAAGGACGTACTCCATACGTCCTCAAAAAAAATACAGTTAATGACCGAGGACGTATGGCGTACGTCCTTGGTCTGGAAAGCAGCTGGAAGCGCTTTCCGGTTATTGCAGTGATGCCTCGATATCGAGGCATCCTGCAATAACCCCCCTTGGCCATCCGATGCAGAGAGAGCCACTCTGTGGCCCTCTCTGCACCGGACATCGATGGCCGGTATCGTTGGTGGGTGGGAGCTTTCGTGGGAGGCCATCGATAGGCCATATGACGTAGAGGCGGGCGGGATTTCCGGGGGGCGCGCACGGACGGACGGGCGTGCACGGGAGGGCTGGCGCGTGCACGGGGTGGATGCGGGTGGGAACGGCTAAACTACAGAAAACAGTTAAACGTTGGGTAAAATATTTTTTTATTAAAAATCGAAGTGATCTGGGAGGTGGAGGGGGGTTGTTCTTTAGGGGGGAAGCTACACTACAGAAAAAAAAAAAAAAAAGCATTTTTTTGCAGAAACTGGGCACCCAAGATGGCTCCCAGTAAGGTAGAGGGGGAGGGTTAGAGAGCTGTTTGGGGGGGATAAGGGAGGTTGGGGGCTAAGGGGGGAATCCTACACATCAGCATTTGGGGGGGATAAGGGAGGTTGGGGGCTAAGGGGGGAATCCTACACATCAGCATATATAATTTTTTTTTAAAAATACCTTTTATTTTAGTACTGGCAGACTTTCTGCCAGTACTTAAGATGGTGGGGACAATTGTGGGGTGGGAGAGGGAAGAGCACTGTTTGGGAGGGATCAGGGGGTCTGATGTGTCAGGTGGGAGGCTGATCTCTACACTAAAGCTAAAATTAACCCTGCAAGCTCCCTACAAGCTACCTAATTAACCCCTTCACCGCTAGACATAATACACGTGTGATGAGCAGCGGCAATTCGTAGCCTTCTAAATACCAATAAGCAACGCCAAAGCCATAGATGTCTTCTATTTCTGAACAAAGGGGATCCCAGAGAACCATTTACAACCATTTGTGCCATAATTGCACAAGCTGTTTGTAAATAATTTCAGTGAGAAACTTAAAATTGTGAAAAAGTGAACGATTTTTTTTATTTGATCGCATTTGGCGGGGAAATGGTGGCATGAAATATACCAAAACGGGCGTAGATCAATACTTTGGGTAACCCTACAAGCTCCCTAGTTAACCCCTTCACTGCTGGGCATAATACACGTGTTGTGCGCAGTGGCATTTCGTGGCCTTCTAATTACCAAAAAGCAATGCCAAAGCCATATATGTCTGCTATTTATGAACAAAGGGGATCCCAGAGAAGCCTTTACAACCATTTGTGCCATAATTGCACAAGCTGTTTGTAAATAATTTCAGTGAGAAACCTAAAATTGTAAAAAAGTGAACGATTTTTTTTTATTTGATCGCATTTGGCGGTGAAATGGTGGCATGAAATATACCAAGATGGGCCTAGATCAATTCTTGGGGTTGTCTACTACACTAAACTAAAGCTAAAATAAACCCTAGAAGCTCCCTACATGATCCCTAATTAACCCCTCCACTGCTGGGCATAATACACGTGTGGTGCGCAGTGGCATTTAGCGGCCTTCTAATTACCAAAAAAAAAATGCCAAAGCCATATATGTCTGCTATTTATGAACAAAGGGGATCCCAGAGAAGCATTTACAATCATTTGTGCTACAATTGCACAAGTTGTTTGCAAATAATTTCAGTGAGAAACCTAACGTTTGTGAAAAAAAATTGTAAAAAGGGGACCATTTTTTTTATTTGATCTCATTTGGCGGTGAAATGGTGGCATGAAATATACCAAAATGGGCCTAGATCAATACTTTGGGTTGTCTTCTAAAAAAATATATATACATGTCAAGGGATATTCAGAGATTTCTGACAGATATCAGTGTTCTAATGTAACTAGCGCTAATTTAAAAAAAAAAAAAAGTGGTTTGGAAATAGCAAAGTGCTACTTGTATTTATTGCACTATAACTTGCAAAAAACCCAAAGAACATGTAAACATTGGGTATTTCTAAACTCAGGACAAAATTTAGAAACTATTTAGCATGGCTGCTTTTTGGTGGTTGTAGATGTGTAACAGATTTTGGGGGTCAAAGTTAGAAAAAGTGTGTTTTTTTCCATTTTTTCCTCATATTTTATAAATTTTTTATAGTAAATTATAAGATATGATGAAAATAATGATATCTTGAGAAAGTCCATTTAATGGCGAGAAAAACAGTATATAATATGTGTGGGTACAGTAAATGAGTAAAAGGAAAATTACAGCTAAACAAACACCGCAAAAATGTAAAAATAGCCTTGGTCCCAAACGGACAGAAAATGGAAAAGTGCTGTGGTCATTAAAGGGTTAAAGACCAATTGGTTTTTACAGTGTGCAACTTGACATTATAGTAGCATAAAGTCAAGAAAGTTCTTATTATTCGAAAGTTAACACTCAGGCATTTCACTCCAACTTCCCATGTAAATTTGGTTTAATTTGAAGTCAAGATCGGAAAAACATAATTTATGCTTACTTGATAAATTTATTTCTCTTGTAGTGTATCCAGTCCACAGATCATCCATTACTTGTGGGATATTCTCCTTCCCAACAGGAAGTTGCAAGAGGATCACCCACAGCAGAGCTGCTATATAGCTCCTCCCCTCACTGCCATATCCAGTCATTCGACCGAAACAAGCCGAGAAAGGAGAAACCATAGGGTGCAGTGGTGACTGTAGTTTAATTAAAATTTAGACCTGCCTGAAAAGGACAGGGCGGGCCGTGGACTGGATACACTACAAGAGAAATAAATGCATCAGGTAAGCATAAATTATGTTTTCTCTTGTTAAGTGTATCCAGTCCACGGATCATCCATTACTTGTGGGATACCAATACCAAAGCTAAAGTACACGGATGATGGGAGGGACAAGGCAGGAACTTAAACGGAAGGAACCACTGCCTGTAGAACCTTTCTCCCAAAAACAGCCTCCGAAGAAGCAAAAGTATCAAATTTGTCAAATTTGGAAAAAGTATGAAGCGAAGACCAAGTTGCAGCCTTGCAAATCTGTTCAACAGAAGCCTCATTTTTAAAGGCCCAGGTGGAAGCCACAGCTCTAGTAGAATGAGCTGTAATCCTTTCAGGAGGGTGCTATCCAGCAGTCTCATAGGCTAAACGGATTATACTCCGAAGCCAAAAAGAAAGAGAGGTTGCCGAGGCCTTCTGATCTCTCCTCTGTCCAGAGTAAACAACAAACAGGTTAGATGTTTGGCGAAAATCTTTAGTAGCCTGTAAGTAAAACTTCAAGGCACGGACTACGTCTAGATTATGCAAAAGACGTTCCTTCTTTGAAGAAGGATTAGGACATAATGATGGAACAACAATCTCTTGATTGATATTCTTGTTAGAAACCACCTTAGGTAAAAACCCAGGTTTTGTACGCAGAACAACTTTATCTGAATGAAAGATCAGATAAGGAGAATCACAATGTAAGGCAGATAACTCAGAGACTCTTCGAGCCGAGGAAATAGCCATCAGAAAAAGAACTTTCCATGAAAGAAGTTTGATATCAATAGAATGAAGGGGTTCAAACGGAACCCCTTGAAGAACTTTAAGAACCAAGTTTAAGCTCCATGGAGGAGCAACAGGTTTAAACACAGGCTTAATTCTAACTAAAGCCTGACAAAATGCCTGAACGTCTGGAACTTCTGCCAGACGCTTGTGTAAAAGAATAGACAGAGCAGAAATCTGTCCCTTTAAAGAACTAGCTGATAATCCTTTGTCCAAACCCTCTTCGAGGAAGGACAATATCCTAGGAATCCTAACCCTACTCCATGAGTAATTCTTGGATTCACACCAATGAAGATATTTACGCCATATCTTGTGGTAAATTCTCCTGGTGACAGGCTTTCGTGCCTGTATTAGGGTATCAATTACTGACTCGGAGAAGCCACGCTTTGATAGAATCAAGCGTTCAATCTCCATGCAGTCAGTTTCAGAGAAAGTAGATTCGGATGATTGAAAGGACCTTGTATTAGAAGGTCTTGTCTCAGAGGCAGAGTCCATGGTGGAAAGGATGACATGTCCACTAGGTCTGCATAGCAGGTCCTGCGTGGCCACGCAGGCGCTATCAATATCACCAATGCTCTTTCCTGTTTGATTTTGGCAATCAGACGAGGTAGCAGAGGAAACGGTGGAAACACATAAGCCAGGTTGAAGAACCAAGGCGCTGCTAGAGCATCTATCAGTGCCGCTCCCTGGACCTGGATCCGTAACAAGGAAGCTTGGCGTTCTGGCGAGACGCCATGAGATCCAATTCTGGTTTGCCCCAACGGAGAACCAATTGAGCAAACACCTCCGGATGGAGTTCCCATTCCCCCGGATGAAAAGTCTGACGACTTAGAAAATCCACCTCCCAGTTCTCTACACCTGGGATATGGATCGCTGACAGGTGGCAAGAGTGAGTCTCTGCCCAGCGAATTATCTTGGAGACTTCAGACATCGCTAGGGAACTCCTGGTTCCCCCTTGATGGTTGATGTAAGCCACAGTCGTGATGTTGTCCGACTGAAATCTGATGAACCTCAGTGTTGCTAGCTGAGGCCAAGCCAGAAAAGCATTGAATATTGCTCTTAACTCCAGAATATTTATTGGGAGGAGTTTCTCCTCCTGAGTCCATGAACCCTGAGCCTTCAGGGAGTTCCAGACTGCACCCCAACCTAGAAGGCTGGCATCTGTTGTTACAATTGTCCAATCTGGTCTGTGAAAGGTCATACCCTTGGACAGATGGGCCCGAGATAACCACCAGAGAAGAGAATCTCTGGTTTCCTGATCCAGAATTAGTAGAGGGGACAAATCTGTGTAATCCCCATTCCACTGACTGAGCATGCATAATTGCAGCGGTCTGAGATGCAGGCGCGCGAATGGCACTATGTCCATCGCCGCTACCATTAAGCCGATTACTTCCATGCACTGAGCCACCGTGGGGCGCGAAATGGAGTGAAGAACACGGCAAGCATTTAGAAGTTTTGATAACCTGGACTCCGTCAGGTAAATTTTCATTTCTACAGAATCTATTAGAGTCCCTAGGAAGGAAACCCTCGTGAGAGGAGATAGAGAACTCTTTTCTTCGTTCACTTTCCACCCATGCCACCTCAGGAATGCCAGATCTATCTCTGTATGAGATTTGGCAATTTGAAAGTTTGACGCCTGTATCAGGATATCGTCCAGGTAAGGAGCCACCGCTATGCCTCGCGGTCTTAGGACTGCCAGAAGTAAGCCCAGAACCTTTGTAAAAATTCTTGGGGCTGTAGCCAACCCGAATGGAAGAGCTACAAATTGGTAATGCCTGTCTAGAAAGGCAAACCTCAGGAACTGATGATGATTCTTGTGAATCGGAATGTGAAGGTAGGCATCCTTTAAGTCCACTGTGTCATGTACTGAACCTCTTGGATCATGGGTAAAATGGTTCAAATAGTTTCCATCTTGAATGACGGAACTCTGAGGAATTTGTTTAGGATCTTTAAATCCAAAATTGGTCTGAAGGTTCCCTCTTTTTTGGGAACCACAAACAGATTTGAATAAAACCCCTGTCCTTGTTCCGTCCGCGGAACTGGATGGATCACTCCCATTACAAGGAGATCTTGTACGCAGCTTAGGAATGCCCCTTTCTTTATCTGGTTTGCAGATAATCTTGAAAGGTGAAATCTCCCTTGTGGAGGAGAAGCTTTGAAGTCCAGAAGATATCCCTGAGATATGATCTCCAACGCCCAGGGATCCTGAACATCTCTTGCCCACGCCTGGGCGAAGAGAGAGAGTCTGCCCCCTACTAGATCCGTTGTCGGATAGGGGGCCGCTCCTTCATGCTGTCTTAGAGGCAGCAGCAGGCTTTCTGGCCTGCTTGCCCTTGTTCCAGGACTGGTTAGGTTTCCAGGCCTGCTTGGATTGAGCAAAAGTTCCCTCTTGTTTTGATGCAGAGGAAGTTGATGCTGCACCTGCCTTGAAATTTCGAAAGGCACGAAAATTAGACTGTTTGGCCTTTGATTTGGCCCTGTCCTGAGGAAGGGTATGACCCTTACCTCCAGTAATGTCAGCAATAATTTCTTTCAAACCAGGCCCGAATAAGGTCTGCCCCTTGAAAGGAATGTTGAATAATTTAGACTTTGAAGTCACATCAGCTGACCAGGATTTGAGCCATAGCGCCCTACGCGCCTGGATGGCGAATCCGGAATTCTTAGCCGTTAGTTTAGTCAAATGAACAATGGCATCAGAAACAAATGAGTTAGCTAGCTTAAGAGTTCTAAGCTTGTCAACAATTTCAGTCAATGGAGCTGTATGGATGGCCTCTTCCAGGGCCTCAAACCAGAATGCCGCCGCAGCAGTGAAAGGCGCAATGCATGCAAGGGGCTGTAAAATAAAACCTTGTTGAATAAACATTTTCTTAAGGTAACCCTCTAATTTTTTTATCCATTGGATCTGAAAAAGCACAACTGTCCTCAACCGGGATAGTGGTACGCTTTGCTAAAGTAGAAACTGCTCCCTTCACCTTAGGGACAGTCTACCATAAATCCCGTGTAGTGGCATCTATTGGAAACATTTTTCTAAATATAGGAGGTGGAGAAAACATAATTTATGCTTACCTGATAAATTTATTTCTCTTGTAGTGTATCCAGTCCACGGATCATCCATTACTTGTGGGATATTCTCCTTCCCAACAGGAAGTTGCAAGAGGATCACCCACAGCAGAGCTGCTATATAGCTCCTCCCCTAACTGTCATATCCAGTCATTCGACCGAAAACAGAGAAAGGAGAAATCATAGGGTGCAGTGGTGACTGTAGTTTAATTAAAATTTAGACCTGCCTTAAAAGGACAGGGCGGGCCGTGGACTGGATACACTACAAGAGAAATAAATTTATCAGGTAAGCATAAATTATGTTTTCTCTTGTTAAGTGTATCCAGTCCACGGATCATCCATTACTTGTGGGATACCAATACCAAAGCTAAAGTACACGGATGATGGGAGACCAAGGCAGAATTAAGCGGAAGGAACCACTGCCCGAAGAACCTTTCTCCCAAAAACAGCCTCCGAAGAAGCAAAAGTATTATATTTGTAAAATTTTGAAAAAGTGTGAAGCGAAGACCAAGTCGCAGCCTTGCAAATCTGTTCAACAGAGGCCTCATTTTTGAAGGCCCATGTGGAAGCCACAGCTCTAGTAGAATGAGCTGTAATCCTTTCAGGGAGCTGCTGTCCAGCAGTCTCATAGGCTAGGCGTATTACGCTCCGAAGCCAAAAGGACAGAGAGGTTGCCGAAGCTTTTTGACCTCTCCTCTGTCCAGAGTAAACGACAAACAGGGAAGATGTTTGATGAAAATCCTTAGTAGCTTGTAAGTAAAACTTCAAGGCACGGACTACGTCCAGATTATGTAAAAGACGTTCCTTCTTTGAAGAAGGATTAGGACACAATGATGGAACAACAATCTCTTGATTGATATTCTTGTTAGAAACCACCTTAGGTAAAAACCCAGGTTTGCTACGCAGAACTACCTTATCTGCATGAAAAATCAGATAAGGAGAATCACATTTTAAGGCAGATAGCTCAGAGACTCTCCGAGCCGAGGAAATAGCCATCAAAAACAGAACTTTCCAAGATAAAAGTATAATATCAATGGAATGAAGGGGTTCAAACGGAACTCCTTGAAGAACTTTAAGAACCAAGTTTAAGCTCCACGGAGGAGCAACAGGTTTAAACACAGGCTTAATTCTAACCAAAGCCTGGCAAAATGCCTGAACGTCTGGAACCTTTGCCAGACGCTTGTGCAAAAGAATAGACAGAGCAGAAATCTGTCCCTTTAAGGAACTAGCTGATAATCCTTTGTTCAAGCCCTCTTGGAGAAAAGACAATATTCTAGGAATCCTAACCTTACTCCATGAGTAATTCTTGGATTCACACCAATAAGGATATTTACTCCATATCTTGTGGTAGATTTTCCTGGTATCAGGCTTTCGTGCCTGTATTAAGGTATCAATGACTGACTCGGAGAAGCCACGCTTTGATAGAATCAAGCGTTCAATCTCCATGCAGTCAGTCTCAGAGAAATTAGATTTGGATGATTGAAAAATAAACTAAGTATAAAACACCACACTCCTCTTACGACCTCCATCTTGGTTGAGGCTTGCAAGAGAATGACTGGATATGACAGTTAGGGGAGGAGCTATATAGCAGCTCTGCTGTGGGTGATCCTCTTGCAACTTCCTGTTGGGAAGGAGAATATCCCACAAGTAATGGATGATCCGTGGACTGGATACACTTAACAAGAGAAAAGGGCACACCGGGCCTATCCCACTCCTTACTAATAATTTCTGTAAGCCTTTTAGGTATTGGAAAAACATCAGTACTCACCGGCACTGCATAGTATTTATACAGCCTACACAATTTCTCTGGCACTGCAATTGTGTCACAGTCATTCAGAGCAGCTAATACCTCCCCAAGCAATACACGGAGGTTCTCAAGATTAAATTTAAAATTAGAAATCTCTGAATCAGGTCTCCCCGATTCAGAGACGTCACCCACAGACTGAAGCTCTCCGTCCTCAGGTTCTGCATATTGTGACGCAGTATCAGACATGGCTCTTACAGCATCTACGCGCTCTGTATCTCGTCTAACCCCAGAGCTATCGCGCTTGCCTCTCAATTCAGGCAATCTGGATAATACCTCTGACAGGGTATAATTCATGATTGCAGCCATGTCCTGCAAAGTAATCGCTATGGGCGTCCCTGATGTACTTGGCGCCATATTAGCGTGCGTCCCTTGAGCGGGAGGCGAAGGGTCCGACACGTGGGGAGAGTTAGTCGGCATAACTTCCCCCTCGACAGACCCCTCTGGTGACAATTCTTTTATAGATAAAGACTGATATTTACTGTTTAAGGTGAAATCAATACATTTAGTACACATTCTCCTATGGGGCTCCACCATGGCTTTTAAACATAATGAACAAGTATCCTCTGTTTCAGACATGTTTTATACAGACTAGCAATGAGACTAGCAAGCTTGGAAAACACTTTAAAGCAAATTAACAAGTAATATAAAAAACGTTACTGTGCCTTTAAGAGAAACAAATTTTGACAAAATTTGAAATAACAGTGAAAAAAGGCAGTTACACTAACAAAATCTTTACAGTGTATGTAACAAGTCAGCAGAGCATTGCACCCACTTGCAAATAGATGATTAACCCCTTAATAACAAAAACAGAATAATAAATGACAAAAACGTTTTTTAAACACAGTCACAACTGCCACAGTCTACTGTGATTGTTACCCTCCTCAAACACGACTTTGAAGCCTTTTGAGCCCTTCAGAGATGTCCTGGATCATGCAGGAAGAAGCTAAATGTCTGTCAGTATTTTTATCTGCACAGAAAAGCACTAAAATAGGCCCTTCCCACTCATATTGCAACAGTGGAAAGCCTCAGGAACTGTTTCTAGGCAAAAATCAAACCAGCCATGTGGAAAAAAACTAGGCCCCAAAAAGTTTTGTCACCAAACATATATAAAAACGATTAAACATGCCAGCAAACGTTTTATATTACACTTTTATAAGAGAATGTATCTCTATTAATAAGCCTGATACCAGTCGCTATCACTGCATTTAAGGCTTTACTTACATTAATCCGGTATCAGCAGCATTTTCTAGCAAATTCCATCCCTAGAAAAATATTAACTGCACATACCTTATTGCAGGAAAACCTGCACGCCATTCCCTCTCTGAAGTTACCTCACTCCTCAGAATATGTGAGAACAGCAATGGATCTTAGTTACTTCTGCTAAGATCATAGAAATCACAGGAAGATTCTTCTTCTAATGCTGCCTGAGATGAAACAGTACACTCCGGTACCATTTAAAAATAACAAACTTTTGATTGAAGTTAAAAAACTAACTATAATACACCACTCTCCTCTTACTACGTCCATCTTTGTTGAGAGTTGCAAGAGAATGACTGGATATGGCAGTGAGGGGAGGAGCTATATAGCAGCTCTGCTGTGGGTGATCCTCTTGCAACTTCCTGCTGGGAAGGAGAATATCCCACAAGTAATGGATGATCCGTGGACTGGATACACTTAACAAGAGAAAAGAAGACAAAGAAAATACAAAGAGCTGTAGTTTATGAATTTATGTACCTGGGTAGAAAATCTTGTGTGGTCACTAACTAACTTTGAGAAAATTGTTTACTTTTCTCTCTTACACCATATAACAAACATACAGGAATGTTCCACAGCAGAAAACGTAATCTTGTGTATCTGTTGTGCACTACTTGCTTTTACCATGCAGTGCATCTATCAAAAGGGTGCAAGGTGTGCTTCGATGTGGCTGTAGGTACAAATGCATAAGCAATGAAATATAGGAGGGAAACATTGAAAAGCATCATGACAATTATAGTAGCAACAGTGCCAAGGTCGTTATGTCCGTCCTGCGTGAATTACAAGACAAGTGGGCCGAAGTAGATAACTCAATGAAGGGATAATCAAAGAATTATTCAAATTAAATAACTTAAACCAGGATGTTGTTGCTGATGATAAGACTACACAAATCAGTCAATCTTTACTTCATTACTGTCAACTTCACAGTCTATTTACTGTGTACAATTCAACTAAAGATTCTAAGTGAAGTTCTACAAAAGTTGCACTGTTCAGCAACATTACTAGGAGCTAAAACTAGTTTGCATATTAAATAAGTTCATAGAAAGCAGAAGGTGCCAAATCCTTAAAACCACTTCTAAAATTACGTGAATTTCTTGCCCATCTTATGGCTGCTGTAGAAAGTATGAGAACTATTCCTGTAGAATTAGGACATACTGTGATATTCTAGTAAGTTTTCATGAATTAGTTTTTGAATGAAAAAAATGATCAGATGTATTTAAGCAAAGCACTGCTACTTTTTACCTACCCATCTGTTAGCGAGTCATAGGAATAAACCTGTTTATGTGACAGTTAACTTGATGTATAGAATTCACCTGCTCATATGAATCTAAACTGGAGTCATCTGTCACGATGTGAGGACAAACAGACATTCCTCCAGTTGTCAACTCCATTTGTTGCGCTTGCTCCCGGTAATTGTAAACACCACAACCCATCCTGTTAAAGGCAATGGCATGTTAATATAGCATATACTACAAATGTTTACATATATCAAAAAAAATAAAAGCAAGTATCTGAATAATTTCAACACATAAATCTTACATTTTTTTATATTAAACATTAAAAAGTGACATTTCCAATTATATTTCCCTAAGAAATCATTTGTCTAGTCAAACATACAATGATGTATCATTATAGTGATTTCTTTAACCCCTTCGTGACCAGACCACTTTTCCATTTGTTGACCGTTTGGGACCAGGGCTATATTTACATTTCTGCAGTGTTTGTGTTTAGCTGTAATTTTCCTCTTACTCATTTACTGTACCCACACATATTATAACAGAATTTATGCTTACCTGATAAATTTCTTTCTCCTACGGTGTGTCCGGTCCACGGTTTCATCCTTACTTGTGGGAATATTCTCTTCCCTAACAGGAAATGGCAAAGAGAGCACAGCAAAAGCTGCCCATATAGCCCCCCTCTGGCTCCGCCCCCCAGTCATTCGACCGACGGTTAGGAGAAAAAGGAGAA